>NC_138374.1:79305697-79325312 GCF_054177405.1 Leptonychotes weddellii | reverse complement strand
AAAACATATATATATGCCAAAAATAAGGGTAACTACTATGAAGGGATAGAATATGACTCCAAAACATGAAAAATAAAAGTTTTTTTAAAAAGGGATTGATAAGATGTTGGTTGAAAAGGGGAAAAAGAAAAATTAAAAAAAAAGACAGTTAAAAAAAATTAACTTTGAAAGACTAAAGAATCATGGTAAAAAAGCCATGAATTCTATGTGCAGTATTCCCCTAGCGCTGGGGTTCTGCCATTGTCATTGATCAGTAAACTTGGTCTTGGTCAGAGGTTCTTACTGATCTTCTGGGGGAGGGGCCTGTTGCCGTGGTTCCCAAATGTCTTTGCCAGAGGCAGAATTGCCCTGCCCTTGCCGGTCTGGGCTAAGTAATCTGCTTGGGTTTGCTCTTGGGACCTTTTTTTCCCTGCAAGCTTTCCGTACAGCTTGGGAGGCCAAGAGTGAAAATGGCAGCCTCCCAATCTCCGCCCCAGAGGAGCCGAGAACTCAGGGCCCCACTCCCCAGTGAGCCCCCAAAGAAAAGCAGTCAATCACTCCCGTATCCCCAGTCTCTGGCCGCACTCCATGCTCACCCGGCCTGTGACCGAGCATTTCTATCTCTGGCACCCAATCTGGTGTGGAGTCTCCAAACCCAGCAGATCCCTGCGGTGCGCTCCCAGGCTGCTCCTCCCGGGGGAGGAAGGGGAGTCTCCCCGGATCTGCCACTTGTGGGGTCCCTGCTGGAGGAGCAATGGCCCAACTGTGCCCCGGATCACGGTTTATGGCAACCCCGAGCTGAGAGCTCAGCTCAGCTCCGTCTCTGCAGCCGGCTTCCCCGCTCCGATACCTGGGAGCTCTGCCGCACTCAGGCACCCCCAGTCTTTCTGTGACCCCTAGGGTCCTGAGACCACACTCTCCCATGCTTAGCCACTGGAGCAATGTCCCTCAGCAGAGCCGACTTCTAAAAGTTCTGATTTTGTGCTTCACTGCTCTATCACGTGCCAGAAGTGGCCGATGGAGGCCCCCTCCCCCACCGTCTATCCTCCCGAATATTGTCTCGGATTCATTTCTCCACACGTCCTACCTTCCAGAAAGTGGTCGCTTTTCTGTTCAGAGAGTTGCTGCTATTCTTTTCTTCGATCTCCTGTTGAGTTCGTAGGTGTTCAGAATGGTTTGATCCCTATCCAGCTGAATTCCTGGGACCAGATGAAATCCAGGTCTCCAACTCCTCTGCCATATTGCTCTGCCCCCACCCCCATGTCCGACTTTTCAAATGGGAGTGAACTAAATCTGGAAGCAAATGTCTCAATTCATTTTATTTTTATCACAGAAATGAGGCCACCTCGCTCCTAAATCCTGTGGCCCAATCTATACACAATCATTCTCTGCTGGGCACCTTCAAATGTCCTAGTCCTCCTGATGTCCACATCCTTCTGAAACCAAATTTTGAGGGACCCTCTTGCCCTACCTATCCTACAATCCCAAGGACTTGGCTGGACTCCTCAGTTTCAAGCAGAGGATATTGCTCTAAGACACTGTCATCTATGGGTGTTAGAAATGATGTTACTAGCCCAATCTCCTAGCAAGCTGGCCATCTCAGGAATAAGAAACACCAGTGCTCTTTGGCTAAAGGAAACCCCCATTGGCTACACCTGGGAAGCCTGTCAGCAAGAGGCCTGCGTTGTTCGTTCAACAAGGAGAGAGAAAAATGCTTTCAGCCTTGGCTCTTTCTCCTGCAATTCCCATCAGCAGATCGAGGCAGCAGTGGCTCAGTGGTAGCAGGTGGGCTCTTGAGACTGATGCTCAAGTTTTTGGAACTGGGGTTTTGAGGCAGTAGTCTCTGAAGGGGCTCTTTTTGTATTGAGCAGTTCCCAGAGCATACTTCACATGCGTGAACCTCCTGCTTTTCAGAATGCAGGCATCTAGGTCAGTTAAGGGTGGTCGGGAAGCTGGCTGCCAATCACCACCTTTGCCACAGCTGGCTAAGCAGCAAGCATTCAGGGACCACACAGCCAGTTTTGTTTTATTTTGTTTTTGTTTTGTTTTGTTTTCCAGGGTGGGGGAGATATCAGACACCAAATCACTTGCATAGCAGAGGACTAGAGTGCAAACTCACCAGCAATCCCTGAGGGCTGGCTGTGTGAGTCAGAGTCCCATTGCCAAGGAATATAAACCAAGAACTTGTTAGAAACATAGCAAGATGGTGGGAACAGCCACAGGAAGACCAATTTTCTACATTTCAAACAGGACCGGGAGACATCTGAGAATGAGATGTCTTAATTTGTTTGTATTGTCCCAGAAGTGAGTCCAGCACCCTACTAAAACCTCTTGCCCAGCCTACACATAAACATGCTTTGCTGGGCACCTTCACATGCCCTAGACCTCTCACCATCCAGATAGTTCTAGAACCAATCTTTGAGGAGCCCAGTGGCCATACCTATCCCACATTCCCAAGGACTCTCCCAGACTCCTTAGTTTAAAAATAGGTGAAATTGCTCTGAGACACTGGCTAATAATTGCTCGAAAGGTGAGTCTAGTTGTGAAAAAGAACAAAGGGATGGAAAGGGCTACAAAGAATGCCACAGTTCTTCATGACAGGTGTAAATGGGATAATGTTCAGAATGGAGCTACTAGCACAATCTCCTAACGAGTTGGCTTTCTCAGGAATAAGAAACACTTCTGGGCTCAGGCAAAGGGAAACCTCCACTGGCTACACCAGAGAGGTAGTCAGCAAGAGGCTTCCATTCTTCTTTCAGAAATAGAGGGAAAGCTTCTGGCCTTGGATATTTCTCCTGCCCTTCAAGTCAGTGAATAGAGATAGCAGTAGTTCAGGGGAAGCAGATGAGTCCTCTCTGCTGATGCTCGTGTGTTTGGAACTGGGCCTTCAGTCAGTATGCATTGAATATGTCTTTCTGCACTCACCAGGACCTGGAGAATACCCTACCTGCCCTTACCATCTGATCTTCAGAACAGAGGCACTCAGTGAGTCAAAGAATAGAGCAAGTTGACTACCCATTACTGTACTGACTCCATCCAGTGAAGCATCAAGCAATTAGAAGAAAGAGCACCAATTTCCTTGGCGATATCAGATACTGATTGCTCTCATTTAGGACAGGACCAAAATGGAAACTTGCCACCAACCACTGAGTTGTGGCTGTGTGAGTGACAGCTACAAATCCCATGAATGTGAACCAAGGTCTAGTTGGAAATACAGCAAGCTTATGAGAATGGCTACCAGGAGGGCCAAAGTTCTCCATTCCAATGGGAATGAATAAATCTGACAAGATGTTTAACTTTGTTTCCCTTTGCTACAGAAATGTGACCAGTTGCCTCTCAAAACCTCTGGCCCAGCCTACACACCAACATCCTATGCTGACATATTAAAATCCCCTATCCCTCCCAATGTCCATATATTCCTGAGACCAAACTGCAGATGATCCTGTGGCCCAACCTAATGCGCAGGCCCAAGGACTTGGCCAGACTCCCAGTTTAAAGGAGAGAATATTGCTCTGAGACACAGAATCTGAATGGCCTCAAGGCTGAACCTAGTATGGAAAAAGAACCAATGAATAGAAATGGATACAGAGGTCCAGAGTTCTTCAATAGAGATGAGAATGTGATAATGTCAAAAATGAAGTGACTAGCACCATTTCCTAGCGAGCTAACCATATCAGGAATAAGAAACACCTGTTGGCTTGGGCAAAGGGAAGCTCCATGGGCTACACCTGTCAGCAAGAGGCCTGAATTCTTCCCGCAGAGAGAGAGAAAGAGAAAGCTTCGAGTCTTGGCACGTTTTCCTGTCCTTCCCATCAGTGAATACAGGTAGCAGTGGCTCAGGGATAGCAAGGGTGCTTTGGGGGGGGGGCAAATTTCAGGTGTTTTTAACTGGTACTCAGGGCAGTATTCCATGCAAGGGCTCTTTCTGTGCAGGCAATACCATGAAGTGTTCTGTGCATGGGTGAGCTATCTTCTCTTCATAATGAAGGCATGTCTATCAGGGAGGGGAGGGAGACAAGCTGGGTACGTATCAGCAGGCTGACACCGGCCAACCGAGAACTAAGCAGGGGTGTGTGTGTGTGTGTGTGTGTGCTCATTATATGAATACTGTGGTGGGTCTGTATGTGTAGACGGTGTTGTTTGAGTGTGATGTGAGTCTGATAGGTGTTCTAGCTTGTGTGGTGTATATGTGGTATACGTAGGTGTGTTGAATATGTGGGTATAGCTGTGTGGTAGAGGTGTGGTGCATGTATGTGTGCAGTCTTGAGTGGTGTGCATGTGGTGTGTGTTTCTTGTGTTGTATGTGTGGTTTGTATGTGATGGAGATGTGTTTTGTATGGTGTATGTTTGGTGTTTGTGGAGTGTATATGGGTGGGGGTATGTGTGGTGTTTATGTATGATATACATGCAGTGTGTTTGTGGAATATGTGTTGTGAGTGGGTTATTTGTGTGCTATGTGCATGGTGTATGTGCAGTGTGGTTTTGGGTGGTATATGTGTGGTGTATCTATGGTGTGTGCCTGGTGTGTCTGTGTGGTGCCTTTTTATGTGGTCTATGTGTGGTATGTTGGTGGGAGATGTGTGGTGTGCGTGGTGTATTGTGTGTGTATGGTGTGTGTGTTGTGTATGTTTGGCGTGCTTTTCTGCATATAAGTGTTGTGAGTTTCTGGTATATATGTGGCTTGAGTCATGTCACCTGTGCATATATAGTATATGCATGTAATTTATGTTGCATGTGTGGTGTGCATTATATTGTGTAAAGTATTTATGTGTATATTGGTTTTGTGTGGTTTCTTTGTGTGCATTTGGTGTAGGTCTGGCATGTGTGTGAGTTAAATATGTTGAATTTCTGTGGTAAGTGTGTGGTAATGTGAGGCGTGGGTGAGTGGTGGAGTTGTGGCGTGTAGACGGTGTATGTGGGGTGTGTGGGCACTGGTGATTTTTTTTGTTGCATGTGTAGTGTGCATGAGGGGAATATGTGACATGTTTGTGTATAAGTGTGTGTAGTGTATTTGTGGTGTTGTGGTGGGTTTATGTTTTGTATATGTGTGGTGTGTGTTTGAGATATGGGTTATGTGTGACTTATGTGTAGTGTGTGTGTGTTGTATAGGGTGGTGTGGGTGGTTTATATGATGTGGGTAGGTGTGGTATATGTGTTGTACATGTGTGGTATATGTCTTGTATGTGTTGTTTGTGATGTACATGTGGTAAATAGGTCAACGATGTGTGGTATGAATCTGTTGTGTGTGTGTTATACAAGTGGTTTCAATGTGGGATATGTGTGGTGTCTTTTGTTGTGTACTGTTTGTATGGTGCGTGGTGTGTGTTTGCGTTGTATGAGTGGCGTGTTTTGTAGGTGTGATGTGTCTGTGATGGAGGTATTGTGTATGTTTGGTGTCTTTTGGATGTGTGTGTACTATGAGTGTTGTGTGTGGTGTTCATGTGTTTTCATGGTGCATGTGTGAGTGTGATGTATGTGTGGTACTTGCAGGTGTGTTATTTCCATGTGTTGGTGTTGTATGTGTGGTGTGACTATTATGGTAATGTGTGTTCAGTTTCTGGGGTTTCTTTGTGGTATGTGCATTTGGCATTTGTGTGGCGTTTTGGGGTTTCTGTGTGTGTAGTGTATGTGTAATTGTGTGGTGCACATGTGATGTCTGTGTGTGTGTGCGGTATGTGTGGTGTATATTTAATATTTGAGGTGTGCATGTCTGTAGGTGTTGTGTGTGTGTTTGGCAGTGTGTGTGTGTTACATGTGTTGTGTGTGTGAGGTGTATGTGTGATGTATTTGTGTGGTATAGGAGTGGTGAATGTGTCATCTATGAGGTATGAGTGTAGTGTCTGTGGTGTGTATGAGTTTCTGTAGGATATGGGCTGTGTGTGCCTTCTGTGTGTGTGTGTGTGTAACGTCTATGTTCTGTGTAGGTGGTGTATACGTATTAAATATTTTGGGCGGTTTTGGTGTGACTGTGTTGTATATGAGGTAAATGAAATGCGTGTGTGGTGTATGTCTGCTGTGAATGGTTTTTGGCTGGTGTGTGTACAGTAGGTGTGTGGCATGCATTGTGCATGTTGCATGGGGTGTGTGTGTGTAGTGAATTTGGCATGTGTTCTGTATGTCTGTTATATATGTGCACTACATGTGTTGTGTGAGAGGTTTGTGTGTGGCACATGCATGGTGTATGTTGTGTACGTGCAGTGTGTGTGGTGATTGTGTTGTATATGTGTTTATGTGTGCGTGGTGTAGGTGTGGGGTGTGTGGTGTATGTGCATTCTGTGTGTTTTATGTGTGAAGAGAGTGCAGTGTATACGTATGTTATGAGTGGTGTGTGTATGGTGTATGTCTCATATGGGTGTGCTATATGTGTAGTGTGTAGGTGTTTGGTGTGTGTGTGTGTGCTGTGTGTGTGATGTATTGGTGCTGTGTCTGCAGTCTATGTGTTGTGCATGGTGTGTATGTGTAGTTTGTGCTGTTGGAAGTGGTGGATGGAAGTGTGTGATGGAAGTGTGTCAGTGTCTGCTGTTTTTGAGGTGTCTGTGGGGTGTGCATTTGTATGTGGTATATGCAGGTGTGAGAGTGGCATATGTGTGGTGATTGTATGGCTAATCGTCAATGCACTGACCACAGTACTTTCAGCAGCAACTGTGCAGGGACAGGAGGGCCATTGTTTTGGGGGGATATCAGACACCAATTATGCTCGCTTAGCACAGAAACAAAGTGAGAACTCATCAAAATCTTCGGATGATGGCAGTGTGAGTGAGAGCTCCATCATCCCTGAATGTGAGCAAAGACCTAGTTAGAAATACGGGAGAATATGGGAATGCCTACTAAGAGGATCCACGTTCTACATTTCACACAGGAATGGAAAAAAAAAATTGGAAAGAGAGAACTAATTTTTTTCCCCTTGCCCCAGCAATGGGGCCACCTCCCACCCAAACCCTATAGTTTGGCCTACACACAAACATTTTCTGCTGAGCCTCTTCAAACACCCGAAGTTTCCTGATGTCCTATTTGTTCTGAAACCAAATTTTGAGGGGCCCTGTGGCACAACATAACCACAGTCCTAAGAATTCTGTGTGAGTTCCCACTTTAAAGTGAGGATATTGCTCTGAGACACTGGCTCACAATTGTCCCCTGGGTTAATCTAGTTTCAGGTAGAAAGAAAAGGGTAGTGGCACCTGGTTGGCTCGGTGGGTTAAGCATCCGACTCTTGGTTGCAGCTGAGGTCACGATCTCATGGGTTGTGGGATGGAGCCCCATGTCCGGCTCTGTGCTCAGCGGGGAGTCTACTTGAAGATTCTCTCATTCTGCCCCTCCCCCAAGTCATGTGCACTCTCTATCCCTCTCTCTCAAATAAACCCTAAAAAAGAATAAAAGGGTCAAAATGGATACACAGAAAGTTAAAGTTCATTATCAGATATGAGAATGGCCTAATGTGGTGAATGGAGTTGCACCATCTTCTGGCAAGTAGGCTACCTCCAGAAGAGCTAACACCTGTGAACTTGGGCAAAGAGAAATCACCATTGTTTACATATGGGAACCCTGTCAGCAAGAGGCCTACATTCTCCCCTCAGAAAGAGAGGGAAAGCTTCTGGACTTGGCTGTTTTCCCTACCCATCTCACTGGTGGATAGAGACAGCAGGGGTTCAACCATACCATGTGGGTGTTTGCCACTGATGCTCAAGTGTTTAGAATGGGACCTTGGTGCAGTATGCCTTGAAAGGGCATTTTCTGTACTACCAGGTCCTGGAGCATATTGCACATGCATGGCTTATCTGCTCTTCATAATGAAGGCATCTGGATCAGGGAGGGGAGGGAAGCACACTGGTTATTGAGCAATATGCTTACGCCAAGCAAGTGCTCAGGAACACGAATGCCATTGTTCTTTTGGGATATCAGACAGTGATTGCTTTCTCTTATCACTGGATAAGTGTGGGAACTTGACACCAATCCTTGAGTGCTGGCTGTATGGGAGCCTCATCCACCCCTGGATGGATGGGAGCCATTAGAACCATTACAAATTATGCAACAATATGGGAATGACTACAAAAAGAGTTAAGTTCTACATTTCAAAGAAGAATGGGAGGGGCGCCTGGGTGGCTCAGTCAGTTAAATGGCTGCCTTCGGCTCAGGTCATGATCTCGGGGTCCTGGGATGGAGTCCCACATTGGGCTCCCGGCTCGGTGGGGAATCTGCTTCTCCCTCTGCCCTCCTCCTTGCTCGTGCTGTCTCTCATGCTCTCTCTCCCAAATAAATAAATAAAAATCTTTAAAAAAAAAAAAAAAAGAAGAATGGGAAATATCGGGGAGATGTCTTCATGTCCATTGCCCCAGAGATGAAGCCAGCTCTTTTCCCAAAAGGGATGGCCCCGCCTACACACAAACATTCTCTGCTGGGCAATGTCAAATGCCCTAAATCCTCATGATGTCAAGATAGTGCTGAAGCCAAATTACGAGCGGTCTTGTGGCCTACCCTGTCCCATGCTCACAAAAACGTGACCAGGCTCCCGAGTTTCTTTTTTGTTGTTTATTTAGATTTTTATTCAAATTCTAATTAGTTAACACAATGTAATATTCATTTCAGGAGTAATATTTAGTGATTCTTCACTTACCTATAACGCTCCCTGCTCATCGTAACAAGTGCCCACCCATCACCCATTTAGACCATCCCCCACCTAGCTCCCTCCATCTACCCTGTTTGTTCTCTATTGTTGAATGTCTCATGGTTTGCTTCCCTCTCTCTTTTTCCCTTCCCACATGTTCATCTCTTTTATTTCTTAAATTCTGCATCTCAGTGAAGTCATATGTTATTTGTCTTTCTCTGACTCTTATTTTATTAGCACAACACTCTAGCTCCATATGTCACAACTATATATACATGTCTGTATATGTCACAACCCCTTTATCCATTCCTCAATTGATGGACAGTTGAGCTCTTTCTATAGTTTGGCTATTGTTGATAAGCCTGCAATAAACATCAGGGTACATGTGCCCCTTTGAGTCTATATTTTTATATCCATTGGGTAAGTACCTAGAGGTGCAATTGCTGAGTCATAGGGTAGTTTGGTTTTTAACTGTTTGAGAAATTTCCATACTGGTTTCCAGTATGGCTGCACCAGTTTGCATTCCCACCAACAGTGTAAGTGGTGAATGGATCTCCACATCCTCACCAACACCTGTTGTTTCTTGTGTTGTTAGTTTTAGCTATTCTGACTGGAGAGGGGTGATATCCCCTTGTACTTTTGGTTTGTATTTCTCTGATGATGAGTGATGTTGAGCATCTTTTCATGGGTCTCTTGGCCATCTGGATGTCTTCTTTGGAAAGAAGTCTTTGTGCTATTTTGCCCATTTTCTAAACTGGATTACTTGTTTTTTTGTGGTTTTTTTTGTTTGTTTGTTTTTTTGAGTGTTCATTTTTTAAGTTCTTTATATATTTTGGATCCTACCCTTTACTAGATAGGTCAATCTGCAAATATCTTCTCCTATCCTGAAGGTTGCCTTTTAGTTTTGTTAATTGTTTCCTTCAACGTGCAGAAGCTTTTCCTTGTGATGAAGCCCAAATACTTTATTTTTAATGTTTCTCTTACCTCAGGAGACATACTTACTAAGATTTTCATACAGCCAAAGAAGCTACCGCCTGTGTTCTACTCTAAGATTTTAGTTTAGTAGTTTAGTTTAGTTTAGTTTCAGGGGTAGAATTTAGCGATTCATCAGTTGCATATAACACCCAGTGCTCACTACATCAAGTGCCCTCCTTAATGCCCATCACACAATTACTCCATCTCCCCAACCACCTCCCTTCCAGCAACCTTCAGTTTGTTTCCTAGAGTTAAGACCTCCTTAATGCCCGTCACCCAATTATCCCATCACCCACCTGCTTCCCTTCCAGCAAACCCTCACTTTGTTTCCTACAATTCCTTATTGTTTGCTTCACTGTTTTCATCTTATTTTATTTTTCATTCCCTTCCCCCACGTTCATCTGTTTTGTTTCTTAAATTACACATATGAGTGAAATCATATGTATTTGTCTTTCTCTGACTGACTTATTTTGCTTAGCATAAAATGGCAAGATGTCATTCTTTTTGATGGCTGAGATGTATTCCAGTGTGTGTGTGTGTCACAACTTTATCCATTCATCTGTTGATGGACATCTGGGCTCTTTCTATCATTTGGCTATTGTGGACATTCCTGCTCTAAGCACTGGGGTACATGTGCCTCTTCGAATCAGCATTTTTGTATCTTTTGGATAAATACCTAGTAGTGCAATTACTGTGTCATAGGCTAGTTGTATTTTTATGTTTTTTTGAGGGACTTCTATAATGTTTTCCAGAGTGGCTGTACCAGTTTGCATTCCCAGCAACCAGTGTAGTAGAGTACCCCTTTCTCCGCATCCTTGCCAACAGCTCTTGTTTCCTGAGTTGTTCATTTTAGCCATTCTGAGTGGTGTGAGGTGGTATCTCATTGCAATTTTAATTTGTAGCTCCCTGATGCCAAGTGATTTTGAGCAATTTTTCATGTGTTTGTTAGCCATTTGTATGTCTTCTTTGGAGAAATGTCTGTTCATGTTTTCTGCCCATTTCTTGCCTGGAGTTTTTGGTTTTTGGGTGTTGAGTTTGATAAATTCTTTACCAGTTTTGGATACTAGCCCTTTATGTGGTAAGTCTTTTGCAGATTTCTTCTTCCATTCTGTGGGTTGCCCTTTAATTATGGTTGACTGTTTCCTTTGCTGTGCCAAAGCTTTGTATCCTGACGAAGTCCCTATAGGTCATTTCTGCTTTTGTTTCCCTTGCCTTGGAGCTGTGTCTAGAAAGGAATTGCTGTGGCCTAGGTCAAAGAAGTTGCTGCCTCTGTTCTCTAGGATTTTGATGGATTCCTGTCTCACATTTAGGTCATTCATCCATTTGGAGTTTATTTTTTTGTGTATGGTGTAAGAAAGAGTCGAGTTTATTCTTTTGTATGTTATTTAACATAGTCCTGGAAGTCCTAGCCTTTGCATCTAGTTGAAACTGCACTGTGCTTAAAACCATGTGTGAAGTAACATATTCCCTTCTTTAAGATATGAGTGCTGTAATGTGATATAGGTGATATAATGTGTAGAACAACTAGGAAAAATCCATGTTTACCTCCTTGAAACTACACTCAGCTTAAAGTGCCCATGAATTAACAACTTTTCATTTGAGTATTGTGTGAAGACACATTAGCAAAAAAAAGTGCGTAACTTCTTGAAACTACTCTATGTTTAAAGCATTGGTTAAGTAACAACTTTCTTTTTCACATGTATGTTCATAAACTTATGTGTATAATCCCTAGAAATTGGCCTTATACTTCATTCCTTGAAACTATAACGTGTTTAAAACTCTTCAAGAAACATCAGAGTTTCATAAAGTTAAAAAGTGTTTTCACACCTGTAGTTTTAACACAACGAAATGGCATTGTGCATACATTCTCGAAACTACATTGTTTTATATCCATTCTCCAAGCAACATCTTCTTTTCCTTGGGATATAAGTGTTTTATCTTACGTGGATAAGACGACTAAAAGCCATTTGTTGAACTCCTCATAACAACACTGTGTTTAAACCACTTGTCAAGGAACATCTTCCTTTCATGAATATATAGTGGGTTTTTTTTTTAATTATGTGTAGAAAGAAGCATTAGGAAAAGGCATGTGCTTATGTACTTGGAACTACACTACTTAAATCGTCCATCAAGTAACGTCTTTTTCATTCAGATGCAAGTGTATTTAAACTTATGTGTATACATAGTAGGGAAACTCCTAGAAAATACATTGTGTTTAAAGTGTCCCTAAAGTAACAGCTTCCTTTTGTTAAGACACAAGTTTTTGTGTGTGTTACGTTTCCAAGTCGGCAGAGTAGTAGGGGGATCCAGAACTTGTAGTGTCCTTTGAATACAACTAGATCAACATTCAACTCTTTTGAACAACTAGGAAGACTGGAGGAGTAAGGAAACAATCTGCATAGTTAGAGGGAGGGAGGGAGGGAAACAATTGGTGCAGCTGGAGGCAGAGGTGAGGTTCAGAGCCCTGAGTTGAGGGATTGGGAAGCCATGTAGCCCAGACAGGTAGGAAGCCCAGTTCACAGAACAAAGTCAGGAAGAAGGAGCAAGTTGGAAAGAGTGCAGTGGGTTGTGACCACACAATAAGCTGAGGTGAGGAGATCCTTTGGGTCACTCAGGGAGAGATTGCTGCCCTTCCTGGAGGGCGTTTGGTGAGATTTGAATGAGATCATAGGAGATTTGGACTGAGTTCTCACAAGATTTGGAATGAGAACTGGTGAGATTTGGACTGAGATCTCACGAGATTTGGACTGATTGGTGAGATTCGGATGAGCTCTCATGAGATTATCCTACAAATCCAATGAGATTTGGACTGAGTAGTCATAGATTTGGACTGAGATCTCAGGAGATTTGGAGTGAAATCTCATGAGATTTGGACTGAGATGACATGAGATTTAAACTGGCAAGATTTGGATGAGAACTCATGAGATTTGGAGTAAGAACTCATGAGATTTATACTGATGGCAAGATTTGGATGAGATCTCATGAGATTTGGACTGAGATCTCATGAGATTTGGAGTGAAATCTCATGAGATTTGGAGAACTCATGAGATTTCGACTGAGATCTCATGAGATTTGTACTGATATCTCAAGAGCTTTGGAATGAAATCTCATGAGACTTGGAGTGAGACCTCACAAGATTTGGACTGATTAGCGAGATTTGGATGAGATCTCAAGAGATTTTGGACTGAGATCGCACGAGATTTCAACTGATTGACAAGATTTGGATGAGATCTCATGATTTGGACTGAGATCTCAGGAGATTTGGAGTGAGAACCCATGAGATTTGGACTGAGACCTCATGGGATTGAAACTGGCGAGATTTGGATGAGATCTCACGAGATTTGGGCTGAGATCTCATGAGATTTTCCTACAAATCCAATGAGATTTGGACTGAGTAGTCATGAGATTTGGGCTGAGATCTCATGAGATTTGGAGTGAAATCTCATGAGATTTGGAGTGAAACCTCATGAGATTTGGACTGATTGGTGAGATGTGGATGAGATCACATGAGATTTTGACTGAGATCTCACGAGATTTTGACTGAGATCTCATGATATTAGTACTGAGATCGCACCAGATTTGGGGTAAAATTTCATGAGCTTTGGAGTGAGAACTCACGAGATTTGAGTGATATCTCATGAGATGTGGAGTGAGAACTCACTAGATTTGGACTGATTGGTGAGATTTGGATGAGATCTCATGAGATTTGGAGTGAAACCTCATGAGATTTGGACAGAAATCTCACGAGATTTGAATTGGTTGGCAAGGTTTGGGTGAGATCTCACAAGATTTGGACTGAGATCTTATGAGATTTGGAGTTCAATCTCACCAGATTTGGACTGAGATCTCATGAGATTTGAACTGATTGGTGAGATTTGGATGAGATCTCACGAGATTTTCCTACAAATCTCATGAGATTTGGACTGAGTTGTCACAAGACTTGGACTGAGATCTCATGAGATTTAGAGTGAAAACTCACGAGATTTCAACTGAGCTCTCATGAGATTTGGGGTAAAATCTCACGAGACTTGGACCGCTCTCTCACGAGATTTGAACTGATTGGCAAGATTTGGATGAGATCTCATGAGATTTGGATGAGATCTCATGAGATTTGGAGTGAAAACTCACGAGATTTCGAATAAGATGAGATGTGGAGTCAAATCTCATGAGACTTGGACTGAGATCTCACAAGATTTGAACTGATTTGCGAGATTTGGATGAGATCTAACACGAGATTTGCTTACAACTCTCACGAGATTTGGACTGAGTTCTATTGAGACTTGGAGTGAAAACTCACAAGATTTGGACTGAGATCTCACGAGATTTGGACTGAAATCTCATGAGATTTGAACTGATTGACGAGATTCAGATGAGATCTCACAAAATTTTCCTACAAATGGACTGAGTTGTCAAGAGATTTGGACTGAAATCTCACGATATTTGGAGTGAAATCTCATGATATTTGGCATGAGAACTCATGAGATTTGACTGAGATCTCATGAGATTTTGAGTCAAATCTCATGAGATTTGGACTATGATCTCATGAGATTTGAATTGATTGGTGAGATTTGGATGAAATCTCATGAGATTTGGACTGAGATCTCACGAGATTTGAACTGATTGGTGAGATTGGGATGAGATCACACAAGATTTTGACTAGGATCTCACAAGATTTGGAGTGAAATCTCACAAGATTTGGACTGAGATCTCATGAGATTTGGAGTGAAATCTCATGAGATTTGGATTGAGATCTCACGAGGTTTGAACTGATTGGCGAGATTTGTCTGAGATCTCACGAGATTTGGACTGAGATCTCACTAGATTTGGAGTCAACTCTCACGAGATTTGGACTGAAATCTCATGAGATTTGAATTGATTGGCAATGAGATCTCAGTCAGATGATCTCACAAAATTTTCCTACAAATGGACTGAGTTGTCATGAGATTTGGACTGAGATCTCATGAGATTTGGAGTGAAAACTCATGGGATTTGGACTGAGATCTCATGAGATTTGGAGTCAAATCTCACAAGACTTGGACTGGTCTCTCACGAGATTTGAACTAATTGGCAAGATTTGGATGAGATCTCACAAGATTTGGAATGAAAACTCACAAGATTTTGAATAAGATCTCATGAGATGTGGAGTCAAATCTCACGAGACTTGGACTGAGATATCACGAGATTTGAACTGATTTGCGAGATTTGGATGAGATCTCACATGAGATTTGCTTACAACTCTCAAGAGATTTGGACTGAGATCTCACGAGATTTGGAGTGAAAACTCACAAGATTTCGAGTAGATCTCATGAGATTTGGAGTCAAATCTCATGATATTTGGACTGGTCTCTCGCAAGATTTGAACTGATCGGTGAGATTTGGATGAGATCTCACAAGATTTGGAATGAAAACTCACAAGATTTTGAATAAGATCTCATGAGATGTGGAGTCAAATCTCATGAGATTTGGACTGAGATCTCATGAGATTTGAACTGTTTGGCGAGATTTGGTTGAGGTCTCATGAGATTTGGTCTGAGATCTCATGAGGTTTGGACTGAGCTCTCAAGAGATTTTTACTGAGATCTCATGAGATTTGTACCAAGATTTCACAAGATTTGGAGTTAAATCCCATGAGATTTGGAGAACTCACGAGATTTGGAGAACTCACGATATTTGGGTGAGATCTCACGTGATCTGAACGGATTGGTGAAATTCAGATAAGATCTCATGAGATTTTCCTACAAATCTAATGAGATTTGGACTGAGGAGTCATGAGATTTGGGCTGAGATCTCATGAGATTGGAGTGAAATCTCACAAGATTTGGACCGAGATCACACAAGATTTGGACTGAAATCTTACGAGATTTGGAGTGATATCTCATGTGATTTGGAGATCTCATGAGATTCGGACTGAGATCTCATGAGATTTGAACTGATTGCCGAAATTCAGATGAGATCTCACAAGATCTTCCTACAAATCCAATGAGATGTGGACTGAGTAGTCAAGAGATTTGGGCTGAGATCTCACGAGACTTGGAGTCAAGTCACATGAGATTTGGACTGAAATCCAGGAGATTTGGAATGAAATCTCAAGAGATTTGAGAGAGAACTCATGAGATTAGGAGTGAAATCTCATGAGATTTAGAGTGAGACCTCACAAGATTTGGACTGATTGGAGAGATTTGGATGTGATCTCACAAAATTTGGGTGAAATGTCATGAGACTTGGAGTGAGAACACAAGATTTGGAGTGAGAACTCACAAGATTTGGAGTGAAATCTCATAAGATTTGGAGTGAGAGGGCAGCTGGGTGGTTCAGTTGGTTAAGCGACTGCCTTTGGTTCGGGTCATGATCCTGGAGTCCCTGGATCGAGTCCCACATCGGGCTCCCTGCTCAGCTGGGGGTCTGCTTCTCCCTCTGACCCTCTCCCCTCTCGTGCTCTCTGTCTCTCATTCTCTCTCTCAAATAAATAAATAAAATCTTAAAAAAAAAAGATTTGGAGTGAGAATGCATGAGATTTGGACTGAGCTCTCACGAGATTTGGAGTCAAGTCACATGAGATTTGGACTGAGCTCTCTTGAGATTTGGAACAGATCTCATGAGATTTGGAGTGAGAACTCACGAGATTTTGAGTGAAAACTCATGAGATTTGGACTAAGATCTCATGTGATTTGGAGTCAAGTCACATGAGATTTGGACTGAGATCTCATGGGTTTTAGACTGAGATCTCATGAGATTAGGAGCAAAATCTCAAGAGATTTGGAGTGAAAACTCACGAGATTTCGACTGAGATCCCATGAGATTTGAACTGATTGGTGAGATTTTGAAGAGCTCTCACAAGATTTGGACTGAGATCTTTTGAGATTTGGAGTCAAATCTCACGAGATTTGGACTGGGATCTCAGGAGATTTGGACTGAGATATCATGAGATTTGGATTGAGATCTCATGAGATTTGTCTGAGATCTCACGAGATTTGGAGTGAAATCTCATGACATTTGGACTGAGATCACTCGAGATTTGGAGTCACCTCTCACGAGATTTGGACTGCGATCTCAAGAGATTTGAGCTGTTTGGTGAGATTTGGATGAGATCTCATGAGATTTGGACTGAGATCTCATGAGATTTGGAGGAAAACTCATGAGATTTGGACTGAGATCTCACGTGATTTGGAGTCAACACTCACGAGATTTGGACTGAGTTGTCATGAGATTGGGATGAGATCTCACAAGATTTGGACAGATCTCACAAGATTTGGAGTCAACTCTCATGAGATTTGGACTGAGTTCTCATGAGATTTGGAGTCAACTCTCACGGAGATTTGGACTGAGATCTCACGAGATTTGAACTGATTGGCAAGATTTGGATAAGATCTAAGATTTGGAGTGAGAACTCATATGAGATTTGGACTGGGGTCTCACAAGATTTGAACTGGTTGGTGAGGTTTGGATGAGATCTCATGAGATTTGGACTGAGGCCTCATGAGATTTGGAGTGAAATCTCTTGCGATTTCACGTGAGAACTCACGAGATTTGGACTGAGATCTCATGAGATTTCATGTCCAATCTCACGAGATTTGAACTCAGATGAGATTTGAACAGATTGGCGAGATTCAGATGAGATCTCACGAGATTTTCCTACAAATCTCATGAGATTTGGACTGCATTGTCACAGATTTGGACTGAGATCTCATGAGATTTAGAGTCAAATCGCATGAGACTTGGACAGGACTCTCATGAGATTTGAACTGTTTGGCGAGATTTGGATGAGCTCTCACGAGATTTGGCGTGAAGACTCACGAGATTTTGACTGAGATCTCATGAGATTTGGAGTCAAATTTCATGAGACTTGGATTGAGATCTCATGAGATTTGAACTGATTGGTGAGATTTGGACTGAGATCTCATGAGATTTGGAGTGAAATCTCACGAGATTTGGACAGAGATCTCACGAGATTTATAGTCAACTCTCACGAGATTTGGACTGAGATCTCATGAGATTTGAACTGATTGGTGAGATTTGGCTGAGATCTCATGAAATTTGGACTGAGATCTCACAAGATTTGGAGTGAAGACTCATGAGATTTCAACTGAGATCCACGAGATTTGAACTGATTGATGAGATTGGGTGAGATGTCACGAGATTTGGACTGAGATCTCACGAGATTTGAACTGATTGGCGAGATTTGGGTGAGATCTCACGAGATTTGCTTACAACTGTCACGAGATTTGGACTGAGTTGGTGCGAGATTTGGGCTGAGATCTCATGAGATGTGGAGTGAAAATTCACGAGTCTTGGAGATCTCACGAGATTTGAACTGATGGGCAAGATTTGGATGAGATCTCCTAAGATTTGGAGTGATAACTCAGAATTGGATTGAAAACTCACGCGATTTGGACTGGGATCCCATGACATTTGGACTGAGATCTCACAAGATTTGAACTGGTTGGTGAGGTTTGGATGAGATCTCACGAGATTTGGACTGAGATCTCATGAGATTTCATATCCAATCTCACGAGATTTGGACTGAGATGAGATTTGAACAGATTGGCGAGATCAGATGAGCTCTCACGAGATTTTCCTACAAATCTCATGAGATTTGGGCTGAGATCTCGTGAGATTTGGAGTGAAAACTCACAAGATTTTGACTGAGATCCCGTGAGATTTGGAGTCAAATCTCACGAGACTTGGACTGGGATCTCACGAGATTTGAACTGTGGTGAGATTTGGATGAGATCTCACGAGATTTGCTTACAACTCTCACGAGATTTGCACTGAGATCTCACGAGATTTGGAGTGAAAACTCATGAGATTTGGATGAGCTCTCACGAGAATTGGACTGAGATCTCACAAGATTTGGAGTGAAGACTCACGAGATTTCGGCTGAGATCTTGTGAGATTTGAAGTCAAATCTCATGAGACTTGGGCTGAGATCTAAGGAGATTTGAACTGGCGTGACTTGGATGAGATCTCACGAGATTTGCAGTCAACTCTCACGAGATTTGGACTGAGATCTCACGAGATTTGGAGTGAAGACTCACGAGATTTTGACTGAGATCTCGTGAGATTTGGAGTCAAATCTCACCGAGACTTGGACTGAGATCTCATGAGATTTGAACTGATTGGCACAATTTGGATGAGATCTCATGAAATTTGCTTTCCACTCTCACGAGATTTGGACTGAGATCTCACGAGCTGTGGAGTGAAAACTCATGAGATTTTGATGGAGATCTCATGAGATTTGGAGTCAACTCTCACGAGATTTGGACAGATCTCATGAGATTTGAACTGAGTGGTGAGATTTGGGTGAGATCTCACAAGATTTGCTTTCAACTCTCACGAGTTTTGGACTGAGTTGTCGAGATTTGGACTGAGATCTCACGAGATTTGAACTGATTGGTGAGATTTGGGTGAGATCTCACGAGATTTGCTTTCAACTCTCATGAGATTTGGACTGAGTTGTCACGAGATTTGGACTGAGATCTCGCGAGATGTGGAGTGAAAACTCAGGAGATTTGGATGGAGATCTCATGAGATTTGGAGTGAAAACTCATGAGATTTGGACTGAGATCTCACGAGATTTGGACTGAGATCTCATGAGATTTGGAGTGAAATCTCATCAGATTTGGAGGGAGAACTCAAGAGATTTGGACTGAGATCTTAAGAGATTTGGACTGAGATTTCAAGAGATTTGGAGTCAGGAGAAGAAAAGATGGCAGAGGAGTAGGGGACCCTATTTCAACTGGTCTCCGGATTTGAGCTGGCTATCTACCAGATCACTCTGAGCACCCACGAAATCAGCCTGAGATGTAAGAAAATAGATCTGGATCTCTACAAACAGAATATCACAGGTGGTTGGTTTTGAGGTACGAAACAGGGATCTGTGATTCCGTGGGCAAATATTGGAGGATAAGCGGCAGCAGGAGGGAGCCTGGCCATGGGGATCCTACACCAATGAGTGACAGCCTCGTGTGCTGGGGCCAGGCCACAGACTCGCAGACTGGTAGTGGTGGGGAAAGGACTTTAGGGCAGCCCCCAGGATGGAAACCAGGAGCAGTGGGGTCA
>NC_138374.1:79277730-79305197 GCF_054177405.1 Leptonychotes weddellii | reverse complement strand
TAGAGAAATGATTCCATTTACAATAGCACCAAAAACCATAAGATACCTCAGAATAAACCTAGTCAAAGAGGTAAAGGATGTATACTCTAGGAACTATAGAACACTCATGAAAGAAATTGAAGAAGACACAAAAAGATGGAAAAATATTCCATGCTCATGGATCGGAAGAATAAACATTGTTAAAATGTCTATGCTACCCAGAGCAATCTATACCTTCAATGCCATTCTGTTCAAAATTCCAATGACATTTTTCAAAGTGCTGAAACAAACAATCCTAAAATTTGTATGGAATCAGAAAAGACCCCAAATCGCCAAGGACATGTTGAAAAAGAAAAACAAAGCTGGAGGCATAATGTTGCCCGATTTCAAACTATATTACAAAGCTGTGATCACCAAGACAGCATGGTACTGGCACAGAAACAGACATATAGACCAATGGAAAAGAATAGAGAAGCCAGATATGGACCCTCAACTCTATGTTCAAATAGTCTGCCACAAAGATTTGGTGTCAAATGTCATGAGACTTGGACTGAGATCTCACGAGATTTGAACTGATTGGCAAGATTCAGATGAGATCTCACAAAATTTTCCTACAAATCCAATGACATTTGGACTGAGTAGTCATGAGATTTGGACTGAGATCTTACGAGATTTGGAGTGAAATCTCACAAGATTTGGACTGAGAACTCACGAGGTTTGGAGTGAAATCTCATGAGATTTGGAGTGAGAACTCAAGAGATTTAAACTGAGATCTCTCGGGTTTTGGACTGAGATATCATGTGATTTGGAGTCAAATCTCAAGAGATTTCAACTGAGATCTCTTGAGATTTGGAGTCAAATCTCACGAGACTTTAACTGAGATCTCACGAGTTTTGGCCCAATTGGTGAGATATGGATGAGATCTCACGAGATTTGCCTACAACTCTCACGAGATTTGGACTGAGTTGTCACGAGATTTGGACTGAGATCTCACAAGATTTGGAGTCAACTCTCATAAGATTTGGAGTGAGACTTCACGAGATTTGGATGAGATCTCAAAAGATTTGGAGTCCAATCTCAGAAGATTTGGACTGAGATCTCATGAGATTTGATCTGATTGGCAAGATTCAGATGAGATCTCATGAGATTTACCTACAAATCTCACGAAATTTGGACTGCAGTGTCATGAGGTTTGGACTGAGATCTCACGATATTTGGAGTGAAATCTCATGAGATTTGGCATGAGAACTCACGAGACTTGGACTGAGATCCCACGAGATTTGGAGTCAAATCTCATGAGATTTGGACTGAGAATTCACGAGATTTGAACTGATTGGTGAGATTTGGATGAATTCTGATGAGATTTGGACTGTGATATCATGAGATGTGGAGTGAGAACTCATGAGATTTTGACTGAGATCTCCTGAGATTTGGAGTCAAATCTTATGAGATTTGGACTGTATCTCATGAGATTTGAACTGATTGGCGAGATTTGGATGAGCTCTCACGAGATTTTCCTACAAATCACACAAGATTTGGACTGAGTTTTCCTGAGATTTGGATGGAGATCTCACGATTTTTGGAGTGAAATCTCATGAGATTTGGACTGAGATCTCAAGAGATTTGGAGTGCGATCTCATGAGATTTGAACAGATTGGCGAGATTTGGATGAGATCTCATGAGATTTGGACTGAGATCTCATTAGATTTTAATTGAAATCTCATGAGATTTGGGTTGGGAACTCAAGAGATTTGGACAGAGATCTCATGAGATTTGGAGTCCAATCTTATGAGATTTGGCCTGAGTTCTCTTGAGATTTGAACTGATTGGGGAGATTCAGATTTGATCTCATGAGATTCTCCTACAAATCTCACGATATTTGGACTGAATTGTCACGAGACTTGGACTGAGATCTCACATGATTTGAACTGATTGGTGAGATTTGGATGAGATCTCACAAGATTTGGATGAGATCTCACAAGGTTTGGACTGACTGTTGAGATTTGGATGAGTTTTCATGAGATTTGGACTGAGATCTCATGAGATTGGAGTACAATCTCATGAGATTTGGAGTGAAATCTCATAAATTTGGAGTGAGAACTCAAGAGATTTGGACTGAGATGTCTCGAGATTTGGAGTCAAATCTCACGAGATTTGGACTGAGATCTCATGAGATTTGAACTGATTGGTGAGATTTGGATGAAATCTCCAGAGATTTTCCTACAAATCTCACGACATTTGGACTGAGTTGTTACGAGATTGGACTGAGATCTCACGATATTTCACGTAACTCATGAGTTTTGGCATGAGAACTCACAAGATTTGGATCTCAGAGTTTTGGAGTCCAATCTCACGAGATTTGGACTGAGATCTCACGAGATTTGACTGATTGGAGAGATTTGGATGAGATCTCATGAGATTTGGACTGAGATCTCATGAGATGTGGAGTTAGAACTCATGAGATTTGGACTGAGACCCCCTGAGATTTGGAGTCAAATCTCATGAGATTTGGACTGAGATCTCATGAGATTTGAACTGACTGGCGAGATTTGGATGAGAGCTCACGAGATTTTCCTACAAATCTCACAAGATTTGGACTGAATTTTCACGAGATTTGGACGGAGATCTCACAATATTTGGAGTGAAATCTCATGAGATTTGGACTGAGCTCTCAAGAGATTTGGAGTCAAGTCTCATGATATTTGGAGCGAGATCTCATGAGATTTGAACAGATTGGTGAGATTTGGATGAGATCGCATGAGATTTGGACTTGATCTCATGAGATTTGGACTGACTGGTGAGATTTGGATGAGATCTCATGAGATTTGGTCTGAGGTCTCACGAGATTTGAACTGGTTGGCAAGGTTTGGATGAGAAATCAGGAGATTTGGACTGAGATCTCATGAGATTTGGAGTGAAAACATGAGATTTGGAGTGAAAACTCAAGAGGTTTTGACTGAGATCTCATGAGATTTGAACTGATTGGTGAGATTTGGATGAGATCTCGTGAGATTTTCCTACAAATCTCATGAAATTTGGACTGAATTTTCACGAGATTTGGACTGAGATCTCACGAGATTTTCCTACAAATCTCATGAAATTTGGACTGAATTGTCACGAGATTTGCACTGAGATCTCATGAGATTTCAAGTGAAAACTCACGAGATTTTCACTGAGATCTCATGAGATTTGGATTCAAATCTCATGAGACTTGGACTGGTCTCTCACGAGATTTGAACTGATTGGCGAGATTTGGATGAGATCTCACAAGATTGGACTGAGATCTCACAAGATTTGTACTGAGATCTCATGAGACTTGAATTGATTGGTGAGGTTTGGATATCTCATGAGATTTGGAATGAGATCTCACGAGATTTGGACTGACCTGTGAGATTTGGGTGCAATCTCACAAGATTTGGAATGAGATCTCATGAGATTTGGAGTGAAATCTTTTGAGATTTGGAGTGAGAACTCAAGAGATCTGGACTGAGAATTCACGAGATTTGAACTGATTGGCGAGATTCAGATGAGATCTCACAAGATTTTCCTACAAATCTCACGAGATTTGGAGTGAGTTTTCATGACATTTGGACTGAGCTCTCATGAGATTTGCATAGAAATCTCTTGAGGTTTGCATTAGTTCTCACATGATTTCTGCATACAGCTGTTCAGATTTGGAAGGTATTTGTGAAATTTGGATTGCCCTCAGCAATCAGACAACAAAAAGAAATATAAGGCATCCAAATTGGGAAAGAAGTGAAACTCTCCCTCTTCACAGATGATGATACTTTATGTGGAAAACCAAAAAGACTCCACCTCCAAATTACTAGAACTCATACGGTAATTCAACAATGTGGCAGGATACAAAACCAATGCGTAGAAATCAGTTGCTTTTCTATACACTAACAATGTAAGTGTAGAAGGAGAAATTGAGGAATCAATTCCATTCATAATAGCAACAAAAACCAAAGATACCTAGGAATAAAACTAAAGAGGTAAAGGATCTATACTCTAGAAACTACAGAACACTTATAAAATAAATTGAGGAGGAGACAAAAAGACGGAAAAATATTCCATGCTCCTAGATTGGAAGTATAAACATTGTTGAAATGTCTGTCCTGCCCAGAGCAATTTACACTTTTATTTTTTTTTAAGATTTTATTTATTCATTTGAGACACAGAGATACAGAGAGAAAGAGAGAGAGCATGAGCAGGGGGAGAGGCAGAGGGAGAAGCAGGCTCCCTGCTGAGTCAGGAGCCAGATGTGGGGCTTGATCCCAGGACCCTAGGATCATGACCTGAGCTGAAGGCAGATGCTTAACCATCTGAGCCACCCAGGTGCCCCCAATTTACACTTTAAATGCCATCCCTATTAAAATACCTTTGGCATTTTTCAAAGAGCTGGAACAAAAAATCCTAAAATTTGTATGAAACCAGAAAAGACCCCAAATTGCCAAGGGAATGATGAAAAAGAAACACAAAGCTGGGGGCATAATGTTGCCTGACTTCATGCTAAATTACAAAGCTGAGATCACCAAGACAGCATGGTATTGGCCCAAAAACAGACACATAGACCAATGGAACAGAATAGAGACTCCAGAAATGGACCCTCAACTCTATGGTCAACTAATCTTTGACAAATCAGAAAAAAAATATTGAATGGAAAAAAGACAGACTCTTCAATAAGTGGTGCTGGGAAAATTGGATAGCTACATATAGAAGAATGAAACTGGACCATTCTCTTACACCATACACAAAGATAAACTCAAAATGGATGAAAGACCTCAATGTGAGACAGGAATCCATTAAAATCCTAGAGGAGAACATAGGCAGTAACCTCTTTGACATCGGCCACAGCAATCTTTTTCAAGACACGTCTCCAAAGGCAAGGGAAACAAAAGCAAAAATGAACTTTTGGGACTCCATCAAGATAAAAAGCTCCTGCACAGCAAAGAAATGGTCAACAAAACTAAGACGCAACCCATGGAATGGGAGAAGATATTTGCAAATGACATTACAGATAAGATCTATAAAGAACTTCTCAAACTCAACACTCAAAAAATTAATAACCCAGTCAAAAAATGGGCAGAAGACATGAACAGACACTTCTCCAAAAAAGACATACAAATGCTAACAGACACATGAAAGAAATGCTCAACATCACTAGCCATCAGGGAAATACAAATCAAAACTACAATGAGATACCGCTGTGCACCAGTTAGAATGGCAAAAATTAACAAAAAAGGAAACAACAAATGGCGAGGATGTGGAGAAAGGGGAACCCTCTTACACTGTTGGTGGGAATGCAAGCTGGTACAGCCACTCTGGAAAACAGTATGCAGGTTCCTCAAGATGTTAAGAATAGAGCTACCCTACGACCCAGCAATTGCACTACCATTTACCTCAAGATACAAACGTAGTGAAAAGAAAGGGCACATGCACCCCAATGTTCATAGCAGCAATGTCCAAAATAGCCAAACTGTGGAAGGAGCTGAGATGCCCTTCAACAGATGAATGGATAAGGAAGATGTGGTACATATACACAATGGAATATTATTCAGCCATCAGAAACAATGAATGCCCACTATTTGCATCAACATGGATGGAACTGGAAGGGATTATGTTAAGTGAAGTAAGTCAAGCAGAGAAAGACAATTATCATAGGTTTCACTCATATGTGGAACATAAGCAATAGCACGGAGGACCATAGGGAATGGGAGAGAAACCCAAAGCGGGAGAAATCAGAGAGGGAGATGAACCATGAGAGACTATGGACCCCGAGAAACAATCTGGGAGTTTCAGAGAGAAAGAGGGTGGGGCGAGGGGGGAACAGGGTAATGGGTATTGAGAAGGGCATGTGCTGTGATGAGCACTGCATAACTAATACATAACTAATGAGTCATTGAACACTACATCAAAAAAAATTATGTACTATACAGGCTAACTGTAAAATAAATAAATAAATAAAATAAAGATTTTCAGTTAAAAAAAAAAACCAAGTGTGAAAGAAAGCAGAGGGAAAGCGCAATATACTTTGAGGAACAACTCTGTGTGGAGGGCTTCTCTCAACTAATGTCATGTGTCATGAAGATAGAAAGGCTTTCAAATGTATGTGAGTTAGCCTAAGGAAAGCCATACACTTAGCTCTGTTGGAGGTGGGGGCAGCCAGCTCATTGCCCTTCCAGGCACCCCAGCTGAGGTGCCAGACATGTGAGTGAAGCCATCTTGGAAGTTCCAGCCCCAGCCAAGTTGTCAGCCAACTGCAGCACATGACCTCAGCAAACCCGACCCAGAGCAGAAGAACTGCCCAGCTGAGCCCAGCCAACCCACAGAACCATGAACAATAATAAATCTTTATTGTCTGAAGCTGCTAAGTTGTTGGCATGGTTTGTAACACAGAGCAGTACATAGCTAATGCAATTAGGACTGCTGTTGGAAAGTCATGCCCTCATGAAAGCATGTTCAAGGCCTGGCATGGTGCATGGCATGCCGTAGTTACAAAAGTGTTTGTGAAAATTAGTCCATTTCTCCTGACTTATCTGGATATCCACAGGCCCATGAGAGTCAGGGAACCTAAGATTGGTGCTCAGGTATCTAGCAGGTGTGGACAGTCCACTCAGATAATTCCTGGGGCATCAGGCATGCTCCCCAGACCAGAGAGAGCCACGGGAAATTTACTCTGGAGATAAATGATCTGGCCCGTGGAGGACTTGGCCTTCACCAGCCATTAAATCTGGTCAACATAAGCCGATCACTTGCCCTTTGATGTCCTCTAGCAGTAACTCATTTGAATTGGGGAGGATTCCTACCAGGATGTATGTAAATTGTTGCTCCGAATATTTGAATAACCAAGTGGTAAAACCCAGGGGACCAGTGCTTCCTGATAAATATGGGCATCAGCTGTTAGTAGAGGCTGTTTTGAATTGGGTACAGAGAGCAAGGAGAGCCAAACTAGTCTGCCCCTGTCCACTAATGGGGAGCCCCAGAGGAGGAGGAGCCAGAAGGATACCTCTCCCCTTCTAGTTTGATGTTTCAGTGTTTACAGTGGTCCAAGCCCATCTTCTGGGCGGTCACGTTCCCTCTGCATGCGTGGAGATGGGTGTCTGTAGTATCACCTCCCAGAAAGCAGAGGAAGGGGAAAGATTGGGGATGTGGCAACCCCTGGAGTCTTCCTGTAAGAAGCATCGTGGTTGAGTGGCAAAGACAAAGAAGGGCACATGCCAGCAGTAAATGTGGGAGTAGCACAAAGGGGGGTGTCAAGAGGTCAGAGTTCTCATTTTCTAAATTGGTTTGCATCATTTTGGATAAATCAAAAGGACTTGACCCACTGCTTAGGCTGGATCTCTTTGTTGTGTGCAAGCATTTTGACGTGCTTTAAGTGTGGTACAAATGAGGGCGGGGTGGCTGCTGTTAGCTCTGTCTGTAACAGGAAGACTGCCACACCCTCTGGCATCAGACTGAGTAGGAAAAAGACCCAGGGTGTCCTGTACTGGAGACACCAGGTGACCATACAGAGTCTGTGCCAGCCAGGAGATCCCAGCAGGTGCAACGCTGATGGGAAGTGAGCAAACTCAGACGGTTTTCCTGCCTAGATGGAGTGTCAGACTGAGTCACTCTTCCCTCCCTCTGCCTGGGGACTCCCAACACACATTTTCTGTTCATCATGCCAGCACATCTTTTCCCTTTCCTTGCTTCTCTTGCCTTCTCTAGGACAGCAAACCAGTCATAACTAGAATCCAGAACACCCTTCCTGTGATAGACTTTCCTTCCCATACTTAGTGTCTAAGAAACATGGTCAAATGGCAAACAAATACCTTACCCCCCACAAAAACAAGAACAAACTACTCAGCAAAACCAAGCTACTATCAAGAATTTCTAAAACAAAACAAGAGGTGGAGGAGCAGCTAAGCTCAAGGGCGAGTATAGGGCAATCTCTGCACTCATCATCTTTATAGGCTCAGAAATTGTATTGATATTTTCAAAGCACGGATCCTGACACACATTCAGACATGTTGAATATGGTTTTTGCAAGTATTTCCACACACATTATTTTTGGGGTCTCAACAAGAGTCTTTTGAGCTTCTGAGCAGGTCAGAGACAGCTAGCTGCCTTTCTGGATTCATCTGATATGTAGCACAGGGTTGGGGCACCTACCGCTTTCAAGGTGCCAGCGGGGTGGAGGGAGGTGTGGCTTGACGTGTGCATACCCTGAAGGCTTTCCTGTCATTTGCTGACCCCGGTGGCGGATAACTTTTTGATGATTTGTTAGAGACAGCATTTTAATCTCCACATCACATAGGAATGCAACCTCATTGGCTGGGGACATTCTTTGGGTCATTATTAGGGTGAAGTTTACTTTTGGGCTCTATCAGTCACAAGTTACAGAAACCTGTTTGAATTGGCTCAAGTGAAAAGGAGACAGATCAGGATGAACTGGTGTCTCAGGGAAGCCAAGGGCAAGATGGGCAAGTAGTCTCGGAAGGGACTGGAACCAGAAAAAACACACGTCCCAAACGAATGTAACGTGTCTGAAATCTGCAGAGGATGCCTGAGTCTGGCACGACACGAGCTAGGTTTGGAGGTCTGATGTGCGCAGTGTAACAGTGACCCCACGAGGAGCCAGAGGGACTGACCTGACACCCGGGAAAGATGCCTTATTATATGTGCAAACTGAATGAGTGCTAAAAAAAACATAGCAAACGGGACAGCTGAATCAACAAATGCTTCCGATACCGTTTGGAAGTTCACTTTATTTAATACACAGAAGTAAGTTCCGTATGAATTAAAGAGTAAATCTTTTTTTTAAAGATCTTATTTATTTATTTGAGAAATACAGAGAGAGTACCAGTGGTGGGGGAGTGGAGGGGCAGAGAGAGAGAGAAGCAAACTCCCCACTGAGCAGGGAGCCCGATGCAAGGCTGGATCCCAGGACCCTGAGATCATGACCTGAGCCAAAGGCAAACGCTTAACCAGCTGAGCCACCCAGGTGCCCAAGAGTAAATATTTTTTATTTTTTTATTTATTTTTTATTTTTTTTAAAGATTTATTTATTTGAGAGAGAGAGAATGAGAGACAGAGAGCATGAGAGGGAGGAGGGTCAGAGGGAGAAGCAGACTCCCTGCCGAGCAGGGAGCCCAATGCAGGACTCGATCCCGGGACTCCAGGATCATGACCTGAGCCGAAGGCAGTCGCTTATCCAACTGAGCCACCCAGGCTCCCCAAGAGTAAATATTGTTTAAAGTAATTTTTAAAAGTATATCATAGAAACTAAAATAAAAAATAATTGAATATTTATTAAGGTTTTAATGAAAAGAAGGCAATCTTATGAAATGGTCCCATTGTTCTCATTTTTAAAGGTGAGTAAACTGAGGCAGAGAGATGTTCAGTAACTTGCTCAAGATCATACAGAAAAGGGTAGAAATGTGCCTCCAAAGCCAATGCTCTAATCTTCTGTCTAAGGTCTCCTCCACATGAATTTAAATAGGCTTACATGGGGTGCCTGGGTGGCTCACTTCAGTTGAGAGTCCAGTTCTTGATTTTGGCTCTCAGCGTGGTGAGATCGAGCCCCATGTCAGCCTGTGCGTTCAGCATGGAGTCTGCTTGGGATTCTCTCTCTCCCTCTCCCTCTGCCCCTCCCTCCCACTTGCATGCTCTCTCACTCTCTAAAATAAATAAATAAATAAATAAATAAATAAATAAATAAATAAATCTTAAAAAATTAAAATAGAGGGATTTTAATCTCTGTAAGCAGAGCTTACAGGGGCCAAGTTTGTTCAGTCATTCACTGAACTCACACTAAAGGATAGACACTGCTCCAGGCACTGGGCACACAGTGATGGATCAGCAGACATGGCACCTGACTCCAGAATCTAGAGAAGGGACAGACCATAAGAAGCAGATTTACAAACTAATGAGAGCATTTCCAATGGTAGCTAGTGCGATGAGGAAGAAAATATGGGGCTATGTGATGAAGAGTGAGACTGGGGCAGGGGCGCTGGCCCAGATTGGGTGGTTGGGAAGGGCCTGGGGAGGGAGCTCGGCTGGTGGATGAGCTTTGTGGGTCAGGGAACAAGAGGAATCCAGAAGGACCCAGGTTCTGGCCTAGGGTGGAATGTGATACCACCTAATATGATGGGGAAGATCAGAGAAAGTGCAGCAGGTATAGGGAAGAAAAGGTCCCATCCTGACATGTTAAATTTTTTTTTTTTTTGAGAGAGAACGTGCATGCAGGGAGGGGGAGGGGCAGAGGGAGAGAGAGAATCCCAGACAGGCTCCTTGCTCAGTGTGGAGTCCCACTTGGTGCTCGATCTCACGACTCTGAGATCATGACCTGAACCAAAATCAAGAGTCAGATGCTTAACCCAGTGAGCCACCCAGGAGCCCCCAGAAAAATACTTTTAAAATAAGAATACCCAGTGGAGCCAGGGCGACATGGGTGCTCTTCATACATCAATGGTGACATTGTAAAGTGGCACGCATATTTTGCCAAGTGTCAGAAAAATTCCTATATCTTTTTTCACTTTGGGAATTCTATCTTTAGGAAAAGAGACTGTGAGCCCCTCGTATCGACCACGGGTGAAAATTTGAACATGAAAACAAAGCAGTAGGGAGATGGTCACAGACACGGTGGTAAATCTGCTCCGTCCCTGGGCTGTGCAGCCTTCGTCAGCGATGGCAGGTTCATGCGGCTGGGACAAGTTCCTCCAGGCCGCTAAGTTGATCCCCACAGAAGCAGAGGAGGTGGGGAGGCCTTTTGTGGGCTACAGGCCTGGTCCTCAGAGCCTGGGCGCCTGCTGGGAACCCACCCACGTGCCCCAGGTCCCTCACCGCCCCCACCCTGCATGGGCTTCGTCTTCAGGACAATCACAAGCGGAGTGGCTCAAGGTCATCTCCCACTCAGGTGCTCAGCAGGCCATTCAGATGTGCGGAGTTGGCTGCAGAGCTCAGCCTCCAGCTGCTGACACAGTCACTAGGCAGTTTCCCTGGTGATTGCTAAAGCCGACCTGGAATGTGTTCCCAGTCTTCAGTGGTTAGCTGGAAATCAGCAGTCTTGGGTGGGAAGGGGGGGTGTTCTGCAGGAGTCAAATGACCTCCCAGTGTTTCCATTTGTGGCAGGATGGGGGAGCTCTGCTCCTGCCTCCGGGAGAGCCTTGGTTATTCGCACAGTCTCGTGACCCCTCGGAGCAGCTCCGGCCAAGCACACTTGAAAAATGGCCCCAGTGAGTCAAACTGACCAGATTCCACACTTCATGTTTCTTCCCATGACCACCCCCCCTTGGAGAGACTCCTGTGTCCAGGTCAGAGAGCACTTGGGAGCCCCCCCGGAACCCTGAGCCAGACCTGGGTTGCGTTTCAGGGGCAGCGACACCCCCTCAAGCCAGCAGGCTGGGATGGAGCTGCCGCAGGAGGCAAGCACAGGCAGCTCTTTGGAGAAGTTCCAGGGTGACAGGTACCCCAAAACGCTCACTGTCAACCTCTGCTAACCCGCTAGGCACCCAAGGTTTTCTGGAATCAACTGTGCTCACCTGTCCCCAGGTTTGGTCTCCCAGGAACATTAGAGCTAGATGCACCTCCTGGTGTCCACACAGCTGCACCCTTACGCCCGGCGTGACGCAGACACCCGGAGCGGCCTCCAAATACTGTACAAACCTTGGATCGCTGTGTGAGAAGTTCCTGACATGAATTTTGAATGCGTCATGTACTGTGATCCTCAGTCCGCACCTGGCTCCAACACCCAGCCCAGGGCAGGCTACAGAGACCTCTTTAAAGCTCCAGGTGCTGTTTGTCACCCCACCCCCCATCCCTGCTCTGTGGCTGCACTCCCAAGACAGATCCGTGGCCCTGCCCCTGACGACACGCGCATTGGGGCAAGTGGGGCCACCTGACCAGTGAGCCGTGGCTGGACTTCCAGCCACAGAGGACTCATCAGATTTCTCTCTTGACTGAGCCTGAATCCAGGAATGGGCCCTGGCAATGTGTGCAGAGGGCCAGGACGACAGGAGCTGGTGGAGGGAAGGCCACAGAAAAGGCAATGTGCCTACCATAGGAAGCCGCAGGGAGCACCTGCTTCCCCTCCAGAGCACGGTCACGAGCAGGGAAGAGAAATCTTACTTACAAGCCCGCTGGAGCAACCACTCCTGAGTCTTTACGACGACATTTATTCCAAGGCTCCCGACAAGGGAAACCGCAACTAGAGAGCCTGTCACCCAGACAGGCGCATCTAGTCCTTGGCGGGGCTCACGGGGGCACAGGTACCGGGAACATCCCCAGTGGGCGGGCCTGACTTATTTCCTCAGACACCAGAAGGAGGAAGCCGGTGCTTCCTGTTGTCTCGCTCTCATCCTCTCTCAGGCCCTTGAGGGCCCCCTAGGCCTTCTCCAAGGCCAAAGCCCACGGCCATCCTGATCGCCTTGCTGCAAGTCACAGCTGTGTCCTCCACCGTTTCCCGGCCCACCTCCTCTGCACGGCACGGATGGGCTATTTTTGCCTTGGCTTCGTCCAGGCTCCTTGCTGCCCCAGAACCGCCAGAGGAGAAAGGCTATTTATTAGTAAGAACCCTGGGTCTCACCCCCGACTCAGTGAATCGGTGTCTCCAGACCTGGAGCCCCAGGGCTGTGTTCTTAAAACTCCCCAGGGAATTCTGGTGCACGGCCTGGGGCGGGACCCCTGAGCCGGGCTAGCCCATCGAGTCCAGATGTGGAAACAGGCCCGTGCAAGGCGAGGTGTCTTGCTGAAGCCACGTGGCTTTTAGTGGCAGTAGTGGCTGGTTGCTGTCCTCCCCAAACGAGGCGAGTCCCCAGGTAAGACCCTTCCATGCAGTCACGCCAGGCAGAAGGGCCCTGAGCCCTCCTGGTGCTCATGGGGAACACAGATGGGGGAAAGAAATGGGTAAGTCAACATTTATTTAGCATTCAGGAACGAGGCCTTGGACATAGCCCTTTATCCACACCCCAGTGGAGATATAAAAATATATGTAGATATATATTAAAGGTTTTTTAATCATGCAAAAGGAGGACAGAAAGGACGCCACTTAGAGAGACTTTCCATTCCCGGCTGACTGAGCAATTTCTTGTCACTGGATGTGTTTTCCTGCTCACCTCCCTAAGGCTCATACCAATGGCAAGCTGGCACTGACAAGCATCCCCTGAAAAGGAGAATTCGTTTCTTCTACTCTCGAGCCTCAAAGGAGCCAGCATGCAGGACAGACCCAGAGAAACGCTGCTCAGTTCCCAAGGGCAGACCGAGATCTGCTTTGTTAATTGCTCACTGTCCCTTCAGGCCCGAGCACCGCGTCTGACACGCCGGTGTTCCCTGAATGGCTGTTCAATCAATCAGACGTCCAGGTTCTTACTACTTCAGTTGACTCAGCTTTATTGATCTCTCCTCTTTGGTTAGCTTCAGCCACTCTCCGGCCTCTGGAACAAGGGACATTCTATCAGGCGCATGCCATATCCACTTCTAGAACATGCAGGGGAGCGCCCCTCTTGGCCCAGCCATGGCCTCTCCTCAGCGGCTCTTCCCCTCACGAATGGCACGTCCACTCGCTCAGGCTCCCGAACCAGGGAGCCTCAAGATTCCTCATCCCCTGCCCCCAACTGGTTCCATCACTTTCATGGGTCTCCCTCACCTTCCCGTTCCCCAGTGGGGGAGCCTCAAGTCCCTCTTTGATCCTCCCCCAAACGATTGTCCCTCTGCTCACTTCTTCCCAAGGAGAAAGCTTGTTGGTCTAACGTGTTGGTTTCCCAGACACTGACTGGACCATGATTCCTTGTGGGCGCCGTCTTGAGAAGGTCCCTGATCCTTAATGGAGCAAACATGTTCTCTTTGCCTCCTGAGACTGCCCTGAGGGTTTTCCTTGAGTTAAAGTTTTTCCCTTTAATTGGGGAATTGGGATCTAGGGGAATTAAGGTGCATTGATCTCTAGCCTAGGCCAAAGGAATGTTATACATGGTTCAACCCAGTTTAACAGAGCTTGGGATTTAGGGCCAACGCACCAGCTTAGATTAAATTTGGGGTCTGAGGGAGGCCATAAATCACGAGCTTATTTTCCTCATCCAACTTCTGAATGAGTTGAGATTAAAAGTGAGGAATAAGACATATGGATATAAAATTGCCATCTCTGCTATAGATAAGGCTGATACTGGAGAATGTGGCTTATTCTGGAAGCGAGGAGTTCCCCACTCCAGTCAGCTCTGGACCAGGGCAGCCTCCAGACAGGGAGACTGGCAGATGCCTGCTCCCCTAAACCTTGAAACGTGGACCAGAAGACCATAGTGTCTGCTGTCTCCCAGGGCAGAGTCAGGGAAGGGTGGAGAGAGACCAGGGGTTTGTGCTAATGGTACATGGAGGGCTGGTCCTTCCCATGCTTGGAAGGAAACATGAAGAAAGGGCAATTAACACGGCAACTTCACCGGAGTGGTATTTTCACTTCCTTGCTCAGCTTCTCTTCCCTGCTTGTTTCCCTAGGAGCTCATCATGCCCATACCCTTTATCCCTCGCCTGCTGCCAAATGTCATCGTCTCCCATCTGGGTTACTCTGGTGGGCTCCTGCCATGGTCCGTTTGGGCTGCTATGGCAACAGCATAGACAGAGTGGCTTACAATATAAACAGGAGAAATTTATTTCTCACGATTCTGAAGGCTGGAAGTCCATGATCAAGGTGTTGGCAGATCTGGGGTCTGGTGAGAGCTATTTTGTGGTTCACAGATGGCTCTTCCTGCCATGGCCTCATATGGTGGAAGGCATGAGGGAGCTCTCTGTGGTCTCTTTCACACGGGCAATAATCCCACCATGAGGGCCTCCCTCTCAAGACTACTTACCTCCCAAAGGCCCCACCTCCAAACACCATTGTGGGCTAGGTTTGCAGCATCTGAGTTTTAGGGGGACACAGCAGCTCCCCACTGATGTCCCTGATCCAGTTCCCCATCGGAACCCACCTCCCACACTTATCCAGAGTGATCCTTCAAGAAGCGCAGATCTGGCCGTGTGACTCTGCTTCTGAGGCCCCCAGGGGGCTCCTCGTCAGTGAGAAAACTGCCCCCCCCCACCCCGCCAGGGAAGAGCCCGGGCCTTCCAGTGCAGGGACAGCGTGGGTCCAGTTGCCAGGACTGAAATTTCCTCAGTCAGGGTTTTCTGAAAATGTAGCTCAACGAATTGTGGTCAAGTTCATCCAAGTTTAAACAAAAAACCAAGGTCAGGTTCCTCAACTCAGCATCAGCCCAGAAACCCAGAGATGTAATATCCGCCCTCCAATGGCTGGAAGTCTGACACGGCGTAGCCAGCGTTTTAGAACGTGGGTGCATTGCCCCAGCCCCACCCACCCTTCAAGCCTCCCTCAGCCTCAGTGGGGGGGTCCCACCTGGTCCTCATGGGAAATTTGCTAACAAATCACTACCAGCTCAGACCCTCTTGACTTTCGGTCCCCTAGGGACCCCATAGACTTTAGGATGAAGAACCTCAGTGTTGTGCAGCCTTCACCACAGACGCATCCCCCGCCCCCTTGTCACAGATGTCATGTCACATGCATCCGCCATGATAGAACTTCACTGCGCTTTCACCCAGTTGAGTGGATCAAGGTGTTGGGCGGGGGGGGGTGGGGTTGGGGACCACAGGAGAGGATGCCCGTCACAGAACATCTCACCATCCCGAAGGGGGAGGCGTCCACCATGGTCTCCACACTCCCCAGTCTGCCTCTGTGAGCGCTCAGCTCAGCTCTCTCCTGAGCGACCTTGGGCTGATGATTCACTGCCCTCCCGCCCCTCCCGGCCCCTTGTGGTGGGGCATCCAGGGGTCAACACCATCCCCTACCCAGTGTCCTCTGGATGTGGAAATCAGCCCGAGAGGTGTAAAGTAAACTGTTTTCTGATGACAGATGGTTCTGGGGTGGAAAATAAAAGCAAGGAAAGAATAATGATAGTAGTCATTCCAACTTATTTTTCCTTTTGGGGAAATGTCATACATAAAACAGAAGGAAGCAAGAGTTTGCCATAAATATATCTTCCCAGAATACTCCAACAGTGGCTCTGCTGAGTGGTCAAGGCCTGATCTGGCTGAGCTAGTATATACACAGTCAAGAAGGGGAAAGAGGGCCCAGCCCAGGTGCCTGGAGGCCCCTACAACTTCTGCAGGCATGTCCCGGTGGGACCCGGCTGCCCCAGACAGAGCAGGTGGCCAGCAGAAGCTTCTCAAAGCAGGAAGAGCCAGCTGGATGGCCATGGGGCCGTCAGCCTGTGCTCACCCCGACACCCCTCCCTACAGCTCTCAGGGCCAAGGGGCTGTCTTTGGATGAGGACATGAGCAGCCAGTTTCCTTCTCAAGGTCCCAGGCGAGCAACTGGGCCTGAGCAGATGCAACAGCCTGGACACAGGTGAGGAGGGAGGGTGGCCAGACGGCTCCACAGGTGTCAGCAGGGGGATAGCCAAGTTCCAAGCCCATCCCAGCTTGAGCCGTCCTCTCTAGATGAGAGAAATCAGCATCTACTCGGGTAACTGACCGTCAGGATGAGCAGGACAAGGTACAGACAGTGGCCAGCACAGTGCCTGGAAGGTGGGAGATGCTTAGTAAGGGGTGGTTCACTAATAATAAAATACTAGACTCCTAGAGTTGTCTCCGCAGAGAGGCCCTTTGGGGCCTCCCCTCCAGAGCACACCCCTGTGGTCAGCTTGCTTCGGTTTACTATAATTCTTAGGAATTATACGCTCACGTTCTCACTGGCCTTCTGCTTTCCTACTAGAATGGAAGCTGCCTGTAGGCAGGGACTTTGTCCTCTGCTGTGTTCTCCACGCCTAAAACCATGCCTGGCACACTTAGATGCTCAATAAATATTTGAAGGAATTGACCAACGCGTGGCTCAGTAACCAGTAATAAATATTATACCTGGCTCTTATGTACTTTACGGTTTTCAAAGGACTTTCCCGTCAAACCTGCATCCTGCTGGGTACTGGTGCTGGGTGTGAAGGGGCAGCAACAGGGGAGACTGGCGAGTGCATGCCCTGCCCAAAGCTGCCTCCAGCGCCTAATCCCAGCACCTTCTGAGTTTTAAAAGCAACCAGAAATCCAGGTTTTAATGTAAAATGTCTTATGTTGAAAGCACCATATGGGCTGGTTCCTCCCACAAACCACAGTTGACAACGCTGCCCTCGCTGCTTTGTGACCCCCAGCATTTCACCTTACCTCCCTGGGCTTCCCGAAAAGGGGATGAGATTACACCATGTCCGGGGCCTGCGTCTCTACCCCAGCTGAAGACACGCCTTCGGTGTGTTCCCTGCCCCGGCTCAGGGGTGGGGGCAGGCCCAGGCTGAGAGAAAGAGCCGGGACGGGAGAGGGGAGCTCAGGTGGGTTTCATGGGGCCCAGCTGCTTGCAGGACAAACTGGTTCTCAAGTCAAACTGGCCTGCAGGCCATCACACCTAGCTTTTATTTATCTCTGAAGGGACAGCAATGGCCACCACAGGACATGCCTTCCTTCTCTGCCAACAGATATGAATTAGTAGCTCTGTTGTTGTTCTGGTTAAAATGTCAAAGTCGGGGCACCTGGGTGGCTCAGTCGTTAAGCATCTGCCTTCAGCTCAGGTCATGATCCCAGGGTCCTGGGATCGAGCCCCGCATCGGGCTCCCTGCTCAGTGGGGAGCCTGTTTCTCCCTCTGCCTCTGCCCCTCTCCCCGGCTCATGCTCTCCTTCTCTCTCTCACTTGCTTTGCACTCTCTCTCTCAAATAAATAAATAAAATCTAAAAAATTAAATAAATAAATAAATAAATAAAATGTCAAAGTCTACCGAATCCAGCGAGATAACCAGGTGGAAGATAACCAGGGAATTTTTATGTTTACCAGTCCTGGTGGGTGTCCCTAGAGGGGCAGCTCTGTCTCCCCACTGCCATCCCCTAGAGCCACTTTCCAGGATCTGTTGGTCTTGGGATGGAGGCAGGCATCTGCGGAGGCGTGTGGAACTGTGGACAGAAAGGTGTGGACATGGCTCAGCCTTCGGGCACCTCCAGTGGTGTCTGAAGCCCATGAGCAGCAGGAGATGTTTATGGTCCCACAGACTCACCCCTCCAGGTGACACCTTGCAGCACCTCCTACTGAGCTTTCACTTGGCCCCACCCCTCTCCCCCAGCTAGACTCACTTGCTCCACCCCCTGGGGTCGGTGCCATCCCGGAGGTGGGGGGTGATGGGGCCGGTACCTGCACACCCCCATGCAGAAGCCTGGCAAGCAGAGGGTGGGAATTCAAGCCCCCCACCCCCACCCTCTGCTCCGTGAGACTTTCTCTACCTTCGTTTCCCTCCCAGGTTGCTACTGATTTTACTTTTTTTTTTTTTAAGATTTTATTTATTTATTTGAGAGAGAGAGAGCATGTGCACGATGTGGGGAGCGAGAGGGAGAACAAGATTCCTGGCTGAGCAGGGAGCCCTGACCATGTGGGACTTGATCCCAAGACTCCAAGATCACGACCTGAGCCTTAGGCAGACACTTCACTGACTGAACCACCCAGAAGCCCCCTGATTTTACTTTTAAACAAGACTTTTGTTCAAAGAGCAGAGTATCCTGCACTTCCAAGAGAACCCTGTCCCTACACCCCCCCCAAAAAAACAACCAGAAAGGGTCCATTAAAGGACTGGTTCAGAAGGTGGGCTCTAATTGGGGGCCTCCGTGGGGCTGCTCCCAGGGCACACACCCCACAGGATGAGTAGGGCCCTGAGGGTGAGATAGAGGCACCCCGTGACCACCACACCGATGGGGAGAACTGACTGCAGCTACAACCTTGAGCATCAGAAAATCTGGAAGATTCTGCACCATCTCAGCTGGTGAAAATGCTTTTGGATTATGTCGCTTTTTTCAACTTTACCCCAAAGAGATCTTTCTTAAAATGTTTTATTCACTTCACCTACTTTTCATGGCTCAGCTATCACACAGGGTATTTGTTGCATTCTGTGACCTATGGGAATGTCCTCGTGAACCACAATGCCCTCGAAAACTATCTGCCTGGCCATGGTGTGTCCCAGACTGCTGTGTGTTTTGAAGTCCAGTATTGATTTTTCTTAATTCTCCCCTGATAATAAGGAAAATAGAGCAACATGGGTAGAGTAAAAATTTCTTCCCTCCCAGGTCATGAACGGTTTGTAAATTGTCGGTAGGACTCTAGTGAGAATCCAAGAAGGGGCTCTCTTGGGAGAGAAGTTCAGGTTGCCTACAGTAGAAATCCTGTGGCATTTAAGCCGCCTTTTGGTCCTTTTCTTGCTTACAAGATCATTCCACAAGTATCTTCTGAGCACCTGCTGATCGCCAGGCCTGTGGCTGCAGTGGGGAATGGGAGCGTGTGCTCCCCACCGGCCTACCCAAGCTGGCTTACTAGTGGTGACTGTGGTCTGAAACATGAAATTGCTGAGTAGCCAAGTTCCAGGTAGACAGAATGTGGCCTGTGTGCCTTCAGCACATGGTTCAGAGCCATGCACTTAGCTCACAACCATGTCAGGACACGCACAGTGCCCAGACATTCGTGCTCCCAGATACTTCTGAAGCCACCCCAAGTGCCTCCTGCCCTGGGTGTCAAGGACTTAGCAGAGAGTGGAGGCACTCAGTCATTTCGGAAAATAGAACCCGGACTTTCAATGCCACTTGTGGACATGTATCAGGCAGATAATGAGACAAAATTCAAAAAGGAACTTTCCTATTTCCCAGAATGTTCTCTCTTCCTCCCTCCTGTGCTTTTATTTAGTTAGCAACATTTACTGTGTTATGGAAACTGGACTGGATCGCCCAACGGAAGAACCAAGTGGCACCCGGAGATCTTGGAGGATAGGAGGTTTATTTAATGCCCGCGGGCTCAGAGAAGAGCAATCTCCAAAGGTCTGAGTACCGAGCACAAACAAAGGGGGCAATTTATACACTTCTACTTCCGCATACTGGGCACTCTTGGCGCCTGCGCGAAGAGGGGCAGGGAGAGGAACCCGGAAGAGCCCCGGGGCTCGGACTGGGACTCCCTTGCTGGCTCAGTGGGCCATCTTAGGACACAGATTTTCCTTATCATTCCCCCCCTTTGATGCCCTTTTAAACACCTAGTTTAGAGGGCATCATTTTCATCTTCTATGGGGCAATAGTGAGTAAGGAGTAACTGGAGTCTGATTTTAGCAATCTGAGTAGTGATAAACCTAGTAAGGGCATTAAGAATGCAAGGACCAAATGCTACTATGAGGAGAAGCAATAGGAGGGGGCCAACGAGGGGGGCAAACCAAGGGAACCACTGTGAGAGGGTATCCCACCAAGTTGTCCACTGGAGTGTTTCCCACCGGTGATGTACTCATTCCTGTAATTGGGTCAGAGTTTCTTGGACCACCCCAGACTCATTAGCTTAGAAACAACTTTCTTCCTGTAAGAAGAGGCAGAGCCCCCCTTGCGCGGCCGTGAGCAAGTCGAGCCTGCGCCTGTTTTGGAGGACCACTGAGGCCAGTGAATCGAGTTGGCACTGCAGGGCCAGGGCCGACTGAGTGAAGGAAGAAAAATCTACCATGCATCGTTGAGTTAGACCCTGGTACTGAACCTGAGACATCCCGATTCCAATGGCGCCGAGGGCAACGCCTGATGTGGCCAGCAGGCTCACGATAAGAGGGATGGCTGCGGGGGAGCGCCAAGGGCAGCTAGGAGGTCTCCATATGAGTGGGGCATCGCTCCTGGGGAAGACTCAAAGATCGGGTAAGAGACTGACAAGCGTGCATGATTGATCGCGCAGGGTGATGCAGATGTATACACCTTGATCACAAGCCAGAAAACTGGTGTTAGGTGCACAGACCCAACTGTGGCCCGTGATGGGAGAGGAAGTATTGCCATACAGCGGTACCAGAGCCAGAAAGGGATAATCTGAGGTCCCCAGTGCCGAGGTGGGAGGTGACACAGTGGACTGGTTGAGGATGACACCTAGGTATTGGACGGGACCCGGCTTCATACAGATCCAGCAGTCAGACACTAGGGGTGGATTTGAGTGGTTAAGTGCTTGGTGGGAGGTGTTAATCATACCTAACAGTTGCGCTATAGATGCTTGCTGCGTGTGGATGGGGGACCCGGGGATGCACCAGGGTGAGTTATTTTCTGTCTGACTCTGGGGGTTGACTGTAAGGATTAAGTATGATTATGACTTAATCATAAATTTGGCCATGGGGGTCGGTCCCCATAGGGTGATACTGGCCCAACAGGAGAATGATTCCTGTAGCCCATGAGGTGGCATTGGGTTCTAAGACTGAGAGGGTGAGCGGTATACAGTGACTGTTACAGCAAGAGGATGGGGTGGCATTGCATACCAAGGAAATCTGGATGTCACCTCACTGTTTGAGGTGCTACCACCTGGTGGACCATTGTTCCATTCCCAGCCAAGTTGCCACCCACGACTCACATCTCCAGGCTTGCGAGCAGAACTGAGGGCAGGTGTTTGGCTGTTGAGGCATCAGGCCCCCACAGATGTAGATATCTACCAGCTGGTAACCTGAGTGAGGGTCATGGTAGGAACACTGTCTATGAGGTTCCCAGGAGGTGTCAAGAAGCTGGCATCCATCAGAATGGAGGTTAACCTTTGGTGTGTGTCCATCCCAAGTGGAAGAAGTCAATGGGGGCGCTTGTGCGGGATTGAGGGGGATAAGCTGGAAAGTCCACTTGCCAGTGACAGTGATACGAGAGTTTGCCCCCCTTGCCGGGCCGGGCAAGCTAGAGGTAGTACAGAGGAACCGCACACCAGGTAGCAGAAAACTGGGACTGACTGGGGCCAGGAAAACCACAGTGAAATGCACTCAGGAGTAGACAGCAAAGGGCCGGTAAAATTGGGATCTATGACCTTAGGTAGAGGGAGCCATTGTGGCTAACCCGTCAGCAGATGAAACCCGTGGGCAAGTAAGTGCAGTAATACACCCTAGGGACACCCACTAAGCAATGACAATAGTAAGCCTCAGGGGGAAAGTCCAGTCAAGAGGGGTAACAGTGTCCAACTCCTAAGATGAGGGAAATCACGCCGATGAGAGCCAGGGACCACAGTGAGCAGGTGTCCATCAGTGGATGGGGTCTCGTCGAAGGTGAAGCTGGAGTGGGTTCATGAAGTCTGGCTGGACTCTCCACTGGCGCGGCTCCTCGTTCAAATGATGAGCTTTCTTCACTCTGGAGTGGTGGGCCCACGGGGTGACACCTGAGACCTTGAGGGCAGTTAGAACAACAGTGAGAGGCCCTGTCCACTGCGGTTTGAGGGGGGTCTTTCTTCCAATCTTTGACCCAAACTGAGTCCCTGTCTGGAAGGAGTGTACCTGAGACCCTAAGGAGATTGGGGCCCTCTCAATGGTGTACTTTTGTAATTTATTTAGGGTGGCCCCAGAGCCTGAAGCTGCTCCTTTATCCCTTTATCTCCAACTCGATGCATGTTTCCTGGAAGGCTTCCCAAGCACAGGGGAGGCCGTCCATATATTAATTCGAATGGGGAGAAACCTGATGTCCCGGGCGTACAGCGAGCACGCAGGAGAGCTAGGGGTAGCAGATCCGGCCATGGGAGGTTAGTCTCCTGATAAAACATTGCTAAGGTTCCCTTGAGGGTGAGATTCATTCACTCTACTTTCCCTGAACTTTGGGGCCAGTAAGTGGTGTGGAGTTTCCAGGTGGTGTTGAGAGACTTGGTCAAGACCTGTACAATGTCTGCCACAAATATGGGTCCATTGTCACTATGGATTGTTAATGGCGGGCCAAACCAGGGCATGATCTCCCGCAAGAGGACTTTAGCTACTTCCCAGCTTTGCTCCATCCTGGTTGGGAAGGCTTCGACCTACCCAGACTATGTGCATACTATTACTAGGAGATATCTGAACCCCCCGTTCGGCTGCACATCTGTGAAGTCTACCTCTAGATCTTCGAAGGGGGTTGCTCCCGTCCTCTGGACACCTGGCGGGAGCCGTGGTGCAGACCGCGCATTATTTTTAGCACATGTTATGTATCATTCACTCGTTGCTCGGCATAGTGCAGGCAGCTGACTGAGGTAGTGGTGCTTCTTGAGAAGGGCCTCTAATGCAGTTTTCCCCAGATGAGTGAGTTGGTGGTATTCCTTGACTGATGCCCTCCAGTTGCTGTTGGAACGAAGATGCGCCCATCTGGCATCATCCACCATCCCTTTTCAGTCAGAGTGGCTCCCTCAGCCATGGCCCATTCCTTTTCCTTTTCAGTGTAACTGGGCAGAGGGACTTACTTCTTCCAGGGGTGTTAGGGCCATGGTGAGGGAAGGGGCTCTGTCCATGTGCTCACGGCTGCGGTCTTGGCTGCCTCATCTGCCAGATGATTTCCCCACGCTATGGGGTTGTCTCCTTTCTGGTGTCCCTTACAGGGCAGGATTGCTACTTCCTTTGGAAGCCAGACAGCTTTGAGGTGTCTCAGTACCTCTTCTTTGTTCTTGATAGCTTTTCCTGCAACAGTTAGGAGGCCCCTTTCCTTGTAGATGGCTCCATGTATATGTACAGTAGCGAAGGCATACCGAAAGTCTGTATAGATGTTGACTTGCTTCCTTCACGGAGGGTGAGGGCTCGGACTAAGGCATATAATTCAGCCCATGGAGCTGACCATCCAGCTGGTAGTGCCTTAGCTTCTAGGACTTCAATGGTTGTGGTTACTGCATAACCCGCTTTCTGGGCACCTTCTCATAGGTAACTGCTGCCATCACTGAACAGCGTGAGCTCTGGATTCTTTATAGCTTGATCCCACAGATCTGGACGGCTCGCATACACTTCATCTGTCACCTCGGAGCAGTCATGGTCTGCTTCCCCCTCTTCCGTGGGGAGAAGTGTTGCTGGATTTAATGTCCTTACTGTTTCGAGGATCACCCACGGGTTTTCACAGAGGAGCCCTTGGTATTGTGCTAGCTGAGAGTTGGAAAGGAAGTGGTGTCCCTGTGCGTTCATGAGGGACACAACTGCATGAGGGACCTTGACGTTAAGTTCTTGCCCCAGGGTAAGTTTGTCCACCTCCTTGGTGAGTAGGACTGTGGCTGCCAGCACCCTGAGGCACAGTGGCCATCCCACTGCCACAGGGTCCAGCTTCTTTGACAGGTAAGCAACTGGCTGTTGCCAGGGTCCAACAGTCTGGGTGAGTACCCTGAGCGCTATTTTTTCCTTTTTATGCACAGAGATTGAAGGGTTTTTCTACATCTGGTAGGCCCAGGGTTGGAGCCCGCCCCAGGGTGGTCTTTATCTCTCTGAAGGTGGCTTCTGCTTCCTCAGTCTAGGTAAGGGGTTCTCGATCTGGTCCCCCTAAGAGATCATAGAGGGGCCTTGCTATTGCCAAGAACACAGGGATCAGATGTAGCAGAATCCTGCAGCCCCAGGAATTCTCGTAGACCCCTTTTTGCCTGGGGCTGTGGCAGGGAGACAATGACTTTCTTTCTCTTTGGCCCTAGTTCTCTCTTCCCTTGGGTGAGGAGGAAACCAAGGTATTGGACCTGTTGTTGGCAGATTTGTGCCTTCTTCCATGAGACTTGGTATCCCGAGTCTGACAGGCTGTAGGAGGGCCTTTGTGCCTTTTGTGCAGTCTTCTTGTGTGTCACTGGCGAGGAGGAGGTCATCCACATACTGGAGGAGGGTGCATCATGTGGCCTCTCTTGGGAAGCTGGCGAGGTCCATGGCCAGCATTTCCCCAAAGAGGATTGGTGAGCTTTTAAACCCCTGCAGGAGGCGCGTCCAAGTCAGTTGCATCTGGCGCCCTGTATCAGGTTCAGACCATTCAAAGGCAAACATTGGCTGGCTCTGGGGAGCTAAGCAGAGGCAGAAGAAGTCATCCTTCAGATCTAGACAAGTGAACCATCTGGCCAACCCTGGGATTTGGCTGAGGAAAGTGTATGGATTCGGGACCACTGGGTGCAGAGAGATGGTCACCTTGTTGATGGCCAGCAAGTCCTGAACTGTTCAGTATCCCCCTCCTGGCTTCTTGACTGATAGGAGCGGGGTATTCCAGGCCGACTGGCACTCGACTAGAATACCTGCTTCATTGAGTTTGGTGAGATGTTCTTGGATGCTGATCTTAGCTTCTTGTGGAAGGGGGTATTGCCTTTGCTCTGAGGTTGGGCTCCTGGAATCAGTTCAACAATGATAGGGGCCTGATTCCAGGCTAGTCCAGGTGGGTTGTTTTCATCCCATACTGAAGGGAAGGTGAGTCTGAAATCTGGCGGGCTGCTCGGTTGGGCCTAGGCACAGAACAGCCTCCATTCTTCTTCCCTTGGCGTGGTAATTGCTCGTACCAGAGACCCCGTCTCTTCTTGCCTTGGGTTCAATCAGAGGCTAGTGTGTCCAGTGGGCTCAAAGGTTATCTGAGCCCTAAGCTTGGAGAGTATGTCCTGGCCCAGGAGAGGGATGGAGCAATTGGGCAGATAAAGGAATTCATGTCGGACCTTGTGGCTCCTGAGTTCACATTGGCGAGGCTGGCAAAAGGGCTGTTGTATCGCCCGCATCCCAGTGGCCCCAAGGATGGTCGCAGTTCTTTTGCTGAAAGGGGCCACTAGGGAGGTGACAACAGAGTGCTCGGCCCCAGTATCAACCATAAAAGTCACTGGTTGGCCCCCCACTTTCATTCTGACCGTAGGCTCATGGGGGCCAAGGAAGAAAGAGCCTGGTCCCCCTCAGTCTGAGTCCATTCCCACAAGGCCTATGAGGTCCTCCTCTCAGGGTTCTTCCTTGTAGCGGCTGGGCTTCTGAGCCTTTCCCCGGTTGGGACATTCGTTTTCCCAGTGCCCTTTCTCCTTACAGTAGGCACATTGATCCCTTGCCAAGGGGGTTCTGGGTCGCCCCCTTTTGGTGGTTGGGGTTTCCCCGCCTTTGTGTTGTCGTTTTCTTTCAGGGCAGCAGCGAGGAGGTTTTCTTTTTCATCTTTTTGTCAGCTTCCTATTCGGCTGTGACCTCCCTGTTCATGTAGACCTTATTGGCAATCTCTATTAGTTGGGTGATGTTCATCCTGGCGAAACCCTCTAGTTTCTGAAGTTTTTTCTGATGTCTGGGGCAGCCTGAGCCATGAAGGAGGTGTTTACCATCTGTTGGCTTTCCTGTGCCTCGGGGCCAAATGGAGTGTATATCCTGTAGGCTTCACATAATCTTTCATAGTAGTCCCTGGGGGACTCCTCTGGTTGTTGAGTGACCGAGGATACCTTAGTCATGTTCATGGGTTTCTTAGCTCCTGCCCGGATTCCCTGGAGGAGGGCCTCCTGGTACTGGCGGATGTGGGCCTGTCCCTCGGTTGTGGTGAAGTCCCATGCTGGGCACTCTTCGGGTGTGGCTGAATTAGCCCAGGCAGCAGGGTCAATGACTCCCGCTGGTGCCCACTCTTCCAGGTACTGCCATGCACCTTTCATTATTCTCCTCCTCTCTTCTGTGTTAAACAGGGTGCGGAGTAACTGTTGACAGTCTTCCCAGTTTGGCCGATGAGTCTGGAAGAGGGATTCTATGAGGTCTACCATAGCCTGTGGTTTCTCAGAGTAGGATGGGGTGTTATGTTTCCAGTTGAGGAGGTAGGTGGTGGAAAAGGGCTGATAATACATCATGGAATGGCTGGGTTGGACCGTCCCATCTTCATCATGCCTCTCAGGTTCCCGTGTCTCTTGTACCGGCATTTGGAGGGTGCTCGCATCTGGCCTGGGGCACAGCCTGGCTGCTGGTCCTGGAGAAAGTGGATCTTTTGGGCCTGGGGGTGCTGGTGGATCCTCTGGGCCTGGGGGTGCTGGTGGATCCTTTGGGCCTGGGGGCACCAGTGAAACCGATGGCAGCAGAGTGTCTGGAGCTGAAGGGCCAGGTGTAGACAGTCTTGGGGGTACATACGGTGGTGGCAGGGTCGGTTCGTCCTCGGGATCTCTGGCTAGGATTTGTGAAGACTGGGGCTTTTGCTGATTTTCTTTAGGTTGCTTGGATGAGGCGATTAAGACCCTGGCCTGCCTATTGCAAGTGCATCGCACCCAGAGGGAAGGCTCTGAGCAATTCCTAGCCAGGAACCAATGTACAGGACCTGGTCGGGCTGTCCTGGTTCTCCTGTTACGACTCGCCACACTCTACGGATCGTTGGGACATCCAATGTCCCTTCAGAAGGCCACCGACATTAAAGGAGAGCCATTGCAATTCACATAGGGCTCTCAACTTGCTGGGGCTCATCCTGATTCCATAGTCTCCCAAAAACCCCTCTTGAAATTTTTGATCATGGTCTCTAGAACCATAGGTTTACTCTGCCCTGACCCCATGGTGATGTCCCCATGTGCGATGGTGCAGAGACAGACAAAGGGGGGTGCCTCCTGAGGTGAAGAGACCAGATACCCATCTGGCCATGTCCCGAAGGAGCTTAGGTGAGGCTTAGCCGTAGTGGTCTCAGCGTTGTGACTTACAATCGGAAACTATTCCGATGCCGCCATAGTCTATATGCTGTTCACCACAGAATCACAGACGGGCCCACTCAGACTCCGTAGGCTTCTGGGGACCTTAAGGGTGCCCACCCGTGGAGTCACAGAATCC
>NC_138374.1:79182028-79277230 GCF_054177405.1 Leptonychotes weddellii | reverse complement strand
CACATTCACTCACACATTCACACTCCAGAAGTTATTACATTCCCTCCCTGGGAATCCCTACCTGTGAGACCTCTAAGAGGTCTCTGGGAGGTGATCAGGCTCCCCTTCCACCCTGACGACGGGTGGGCCTGTCTGGGTCCTGGGTCCCCAGTCCTTACCGGAATCCAACGTCGGGACCTGGTCCTCACCTGCCACGTCTCCTCAAGTCCGGCGGGAACAGCAGAGCAGGGCCGGCCCGAGGCGACCGGGGGGGAGACTGCTGAAAATTAGGCAGGGCACGCCTTCTCCGTTATGATCTCTCGTTCCGTCACTGCCCCACTATTGCCCTCAAACTGGTGGCAACAATGGGCCAGTGTGGTTGGGTTTCCCAGTCAGGGAACCAAATGTTACGGAACCTGGACTAGATCTCCTGACGGAAGAACCAAGCGGCACCTGGAGATCTTGGAGGATAGGAGGTTTATTTAACGCCCGCGGGCTCAGAGGAAAGTGATCTCCAAAGGTCTGAGCCCCGAGCACAAACAAAGTGGGCGATTTATACACTTCTACTTCCGCACACTTGGCACTCTTGGCACGTGCGCGAAGGGGGGCAGGGAGAGGAACCCGGATTGGCCCGCCCGGGAAGCAGAGCAGGGAGAATAACCCAGAAGAGCCCCGGGGACAGGGACTGGAACTCCCTCACTGGCTTAGTCGGCCATCTTAGGACACAGATTTACCTTATCAACTGAGCACCTACTATATGCCAGGCCCTTGGCTAAGCTTTAGGGATATGAAGTTAAAGAAGACTCACCTCTTATCCTGGAGGACCTATATAATAATAAGTCACCTCTTAGGCCTATTTTAAAGATCATCCTGAGCCTGAGTCCTTTCCAGGGCTGGTAACCTTTGAGAGGGGCTTTTGGGCCAGCAGACATTGGGTTTGTCTATTTGGGACCTCAATGCCCCTACAAGCTGTGGGAGCCTGGTGGGTAATCAGATGGCACTCCTGTGCACTGAGCACTTATGATCCACCCACTGTATGCCAAGCCCTCCCTGAGGCAGTGGGATCCACGAATGAGCCAACATGCCCTCAGACCTGAGAAGCTGACAGCTCATTTTGTGTGCTTTGGAGGATCTCGAGTAAAACAAAGTCCCTCAAACATGCTTTCGCTCACTAGAGCCCATTTAGGATTTCTTAAAAAAGAAAAAATTAGCTATTGACTACCCTTTTTTCTTCTTTTGCAAAGATTTCTTCTCAAGAACTGCTGTTTCTGCTCACTTGCTCAAGTGTGCAGTGTGATAATGAACCGTTTTCTTCCTGTCTTCCTTTCATTAAGAAAAATGAGAGGAGCACCCCTTTCCTTTCTCCTAATGACGCAGCAGAGAGCATATTCAACCTGATGCCACCTCCCCCTGCTTCCTCTCCCCACCTCTTCCCAGACCGATTTGGCATTTTTCCATGTTCCACCTTGAGGTTCAAAGTGAGTCCGTGTGGGGGCACCTGGGTGGCTCAGTCGTTAGGCGTCTGCCTTCAGCTCAGGTCATGATCCCAGGGTCCTGGGATCGAGCCCCGCATTGGGCTCCCTGCTCTGCAGGAAGCCTGCTTCTCCCTCTCCCACTCCCCCTGCTTGTGTTCCTGTTCTCGCTATCTCTCTCTGTCAAATAAATAAATAAAATCTTTAAAAAAAAAAAAGTGAGTCCGTGTGATGTGGCGACGGGGTCGTGCCTGGGACTCACCCCTACTCTGGGTGCGCTAACATCCTAGGTTTTGCTTCTTCAGCAGTCACACTGGGGCGTGATGGGGTGGAAGCAAGCAGATCTGAGTTTGAATCCCACCTCCAGCACCTACGGCTCACTCTGACCCTGTTTTCTCCTCTGTATAGTTGAGCTGAACCACCAAGCCCAGTGTTGACCTTCTCAGGGTGGAGGAGATCCTGGCAGACGCTGGTAAGGGGGGCTGCCATGAAAATCTACTGGACATAAAGGAACACAGGGTATCAGTCCAGCCTCAAGACGATTGGCCATCAACACAATCCCTCATCAAGCTGTGTAAACCTAGGACCCTGGGGCGGGGCTGTCCCTTCTTCCCACCTTGTCCACCCTCCCCTGGGAGGCCAAGGTCAGGGACGACCCAGAGGACTTTAGCCCATGTGTTCTGGGAAATTCAGGACTGCCCTCATTTCTTGTCAAATATTCTCTGCAGATGTCCTCATCGAAATGGACCAGAAATCCAACGTGTGGGCATCTGTCCAGTGCCTGAGACTGCCCTACATACTGGGACTGGCACAGTGTGAACCATATTTCATTTCTAAAGTACTGTTGGTAAAGCTGTGAAGTCTCTGGGGGAGATAGAGCAAGAGAGGGAGGTTGGGTCCATATGGCTGGGCTCACCGGTGGGAAGCCGCTCTCTGCTCAGGGCTGTGGGGGCATCTGGGATCTGCAGCAGGCACTGTGGTCCATGCCTCGGCAAGAGCGGCCACCCTTCACTGACCACCTGCCTCAAGCACGGCCGCTCACACGTCGTTTTCTGTGTACCATTTTGGTTGATTTTCATACTAATCCTTAAAACAGGTCCTTGCTTCAACTTTTCCAGGTTGCACAGGGTGGAGACAAGTGCTGTTTGCTCCAAGCCAGGGAGGGTGATAGTAAGGACATACCAGAGACAAAGAAGCATGGAGTCTGTGGTGTCTGGACATCAGGGCCTCAGGGAGAATTGGGATGCTGTTCGGGATCCTGCAGGGGCAGGTGTGCACCCGCTGGGTCCCACCCGAGTGACTCTGCATGCCTGCAGGTGAGTCTCCTGCCCACCCCCCCAACCCGCTCCATGCTCTCCGCATACATCTCTCTGCCCCTGCTTCTGCTGCCCCACAGGTGCCCTCACTGCTAAGTGCCCAACACCACTCAGCCCTGGAGCCCCCCTCTGCGTGTCCCCTCTGCTGATCCCCGGTGGCTGTGGCCCTTCTTCAGGGCCCCATCGAGAGACTCTGCTGGTGCCCACAGGGCTTGCCTTGGTCGGCCAGGCCCAGTCAGTGGGGGGGGATGTTGCATGTGAAACCGGGGCCCCCAAACTCAGGAAGGGCTAGGGGCTTCTGCTCTGCACCAGAACCCATGCAGGTGTTAGCTTTGTTCAGAGATGAGAAAACGGGCCTCTGGGAAGAGTCAGTAGCCGGCCAGGCAGAGCACGAGTCACACTCAGCTCTGGTGTCTCCAAATTCCATCGCATCTCTGCTTCCTGTTTCTATTCGCCCACGCGCAATCGGAGGGAAAGGGCTCCTCCTGACTTCTGCCTGCTTCCAGCCCTTGTCCTGATGACCTGAGTATAGCCCTCAAAGACCCATCAACCCCAAAACAGCCCCCTCCTCCAACTCTGCTTCCCAGCAGGTGACCAAGACCTGAAGATCCTCCTGACAGAGTCCCTAAGGAATTAGACGGTGAGGATCCCAGGGTCCAGAGACCCCAGTGATCCTGCCATTGGCACGATGGCCAGATGAGTGTAGGGATGGCGTGAGGTAAGGCCCAGGCTGATGGTATCATGGTGGAGCTAAGGGAATGGCGGGTCAGCAGGAACGGTGGCCCCATGTGGTTGCAGGTCACAGAGGGCAACATGAGAATGTGCCGGCCTTCACTTTAACATTCCACCTTGGGACCCCGATCCACAGCTGATGAGGTTTGGAACCCCAAACTGGTCGAATGTATCATATTCAGACGGTGAGACTGAGACCCACGATTCAAAATCAGGGCTGCCCTGGAAAATCCAGTACGTCTTGTGGTGTTCAGGTTGGGGGTGTGCAGTTCTGCGAGCTTCAGTTAACCGCAGGTGGCTGGGGCCCAGGAAGGAGGCAGCTCTTGCAAAAAACTAAGGGCCGCCCTCGTGAGAGGCACCCTCCTCCAAGCAGCCGGCCCCAACTGCTTCTCAGTTCCTGCGGTGAGCTCGGGGAGCTCGTGGGCTCCTAATGATCAAGGGAGGAAGGTCTTGTCGGCCCATGAAGTGCCCAGCTGTTCCTCCCATTTTGCAGATGAAAAAATGGAGGTCTTTGGAAAGCAAAGGCACTTTCCAAGATCATAGAGCAAATGAGGAGGCTAAACATGGGGAGCCCACACATTCTTGTCATTTAAGACTCAATCCGCCAGTCCTATCCATCCCCAGCCAGGTATTGTGCCAAGCGTCCAGCTGTGAGCTGGCTCCATGGTGATTAACAAACAAAACAATTAGAGCTCCTGCTCAAGGGGCATGTGGTCTCCTTGTGGTGATAAAACAGTAAGGCAGAATGGGGATTGAAATTTCACCCGAGCTCTGCTCTCCAAGAGTGCCCTGGGAGGGGTCAGAAGAGCCACCTCTTAAGAATTTGCCCCCCCCAGGTGCCCCCGGGAGGTGAGCAGCCCCAGGACCAGGCAGGCCGGACAGAGTTCCCTAACGTTGAGACAGCCAGCAATAGGGAGCATCAGCATGTTAGGGAGCTCCTGGGCACGGAAAGCAGGCATGGGGGGCATGTCAGTGGGAGGTGCTGCAGCCTGACCTGGGCAGGGACAGGCTGGGAGGAGGCCGTGTCACCGCCCACAGCAGCGCAGGAGTGGGCTGATGACGAGGTGACCTCACCTCCACCCAGGATGTCATGTACCTTCGCTGTGCCGCTCACAGCCTCTCCTCCACAGCAGGTAGCCCGCGGGGTAATTCAGTGTCCGTGTGTGGGCGTTTGCCTGAGGTCTGTGGACCCTGGCCCCTGCCCCGCCCCCAGGTCAAAAGTGTGCCTACCTCTCTCCTATATCCCCAGCACTTGGTAGCCTCCCCACAGAGGATTACTGAAAGAATGGATGGAGTGGATGACTCGTTGATGAGTAAGTGACCAGTCACCACGCCAGGCACTTTGATAAGGGAATATTTTGTTTGCTGCCAGGTTTCCAAATTCCCACTCTCTTGGTGGGTGACGTGATATGCTTTTCCATTCTCTGATTCCAAAGGTTGAGTTAGTACTGCTTTTTAAAAAGATCGATGTCCCTCGGGGGTCTTTTTGCTTTCTTCTTCTTTTTTTTCCTCTTTCAGTTTCTGACCATGGATATAAAACATTGTCATTACAGGAATTTTAAAAAGTAGGATAAAACAGGGTGCTCGGACAGCTCAGTTGGTTAAGTGTAGGACTCTTGATTTCGGCTCGGGTCCTGATCTCAGGGTGGTGAGATCGAGCGCTGTGTTGGGCTCTGTGCTGGGCGTGGATCCTGCTTAAGATTCTCTCTCTCCCTCTGCTCCCCCACCCCACCCCCCAAAAAAGGAAAAAAGCCTAAAGAGGCTGGGAAAAAAACCATTCATGACCTCATCATGAAAAAGCTTCAACACAGTGCATTGGCATATTTTCCTCAGGACTGGGGTTTCTTAGGGACAGAAGGAGACTTTCTTTTCTTTTCTTTTCTTTCTAAGATTTTAAAAATTTATTTGAGAGAGAGCATGAGCAGGGTGAGGGGCAGAGGGAGAAGCAGACTCCCCACTCAGCAGGGAGACCAAAGTAGGGCTCAATCCCAGGACCCCGGGATCGTGACCTGAGCCGAAGCAGATGCTTCACCGACTGAGCCACCCAGGCACCCCCAAAAGGAGATTTTCAAGGGCCTCAGCCTCAGGACGCCTTCCCAGGCCTGCGTCCCCTACTGTCCCTTGCAGCCATCTCTCAGACTCCCAGAGGAGCCATTCCCCCATCTTCGTCCTCCCCCCTGGTCTGAGAGTTCTCCCAAGGCCTGAGAGAGCTCCAGGGAGGCTTGTCATTCCAGTTCCCGGTGGCAGTGATGGCAGGCCTCTGGGCTTGAGCTTGTCCCCCACAGCCTGGTGGCCAAGCGGCCCTAGTCAGCATACAGATGTTTGGGGCTCTGTTGGTCTCTTGCCCTTTTATCCTTTCTCAACTTTGCTGAGGCCCTGTCTGGAGCAGGCCTTGACACTTCCAAAGCCCCCAATCAGCCACCAGCGTATGGCTAAAGCGAGATAGGAGGTTTCTTCAAAACTGCTTGCCCAAAGATTCTATAATTTCTGGGTTTTTCGGGATGCTGCTGGTTCCCTCTGAGTCTCCTCTGGGAATGGCTCTGGTACTTTGGAAGCTACAGAAGACGCATGGGCAGGAGTGGAAAGGGGTTTGGTCTATGGGCCCAAGGTTCACAACTGGACTTCTGAGGGGGAGTTGCAGGCCATGTCCAAGTTCAGTGGGAAAAAGTGATGTGGTTGATTAGTTATGTCTGCCCTGGGCATGGCGTGGGAATTTGCAACACTTACTGCCATATACGAGGGTCTAGGCCTTCAAGGAGCGCAATGGGAAAGGTGAGTTAAATTCAGAGTCCCATGGTATCTGCTAAAGTGAGTGAGATTGCTGGAATTCCCTTGAGGGAGGAATCAAAAGGGGCTGGAAGCTCCTGAGAGGAAGCTGGACAATGGCCGGGCAGGGAGGGGACGAGAGCAGGCTCCAGACTAAGGGAAGAATTTGAGGAAAGCACCATCGTGGCATGCCTCAGGGGAATGTGGACGGACCCGCCTCTCCGAGGTAATTATAGAAGTTCTATGTGCAGCCAGAATGTAATGGGTAAGTTCAATCGTATCTAGATCAGAGTAAAAATACATTTAAGCTTTTTAAAGCGGTGATTACTATTTTTAAACCAGTGAAATGTTTAAAAACACAGAGAGGAAGAAAAGACCCAAAGAATGATATAAGAAAAAGTTACTCTTAATTGTTTACATGAGTCATATTTGTCTCCAGCCTCTTTATTTTTAAGGACATAAAACACAACACATAAAACTTCAGTCCCTCAAACTATCACACCATCTGATTCCCCAGAAGCAAGAACCACCACTATCAGAAATGCGAAGACCATTTCTAGACAATTTTAACAATTTTTTACCTACCAACCTATGCACGCAGAGACATTTCTTTTAATGCCTTTAATTTCCAGAATTAACAGTAATTCTCTGTGTGCAATCAGCTCAGACCCAAGCCTCTCCTGGCCAAGCACTTCCCCTAAGCCATGTTCTCTGGAGCCCCTTGGGGCCCTCCTGCCCCTCCCATCAACTCCCTGGCAGCCCGCCCCTTCCTGGGCAACTACCCATTCTTGTAGGTTGAACACTTCCATTTGGCAGTTGCTGATGTGAGTCAGGGAATGACCGAGAGGAGGAGCTGAACTTTCTCTGCGTCCATCACACTGTACAACACACAGCTAGGCTTCACCTGGGGTGGGGGTGGAGGGCTCAGGGATTGCCAACGGAGCACGTGAAACCTAGGGTCTTCCATGCCAGGTGTCAGACGCTGATAACTGGCTCCCTGGGAGTTGTAGAAGGCCTTCTCAACTTGGGGTCTACAGACCTCAGAGAGTTTGTCACTAGGACCATAGTTCAATTGGATTCTTTTGTAACCTTACATGTTTTATTTTATTCCTTTAAAAACATTCTGAGAGGGGGTTCACAGGCTTCATTAGCCTGCCAAAGGGGTCCATGGCACCAAAAAAATAGGGCTAGAAATCCCTATTTAGGTGGGCATGTTGTTGCCTAAAAAGGACATGATGCTTCCCAGCTCATTCTGACAAATGTCGTGTTGTAGACATGGTGTTTGTGATTTCCTCAAAGAGCCATTGAAAAGAGGGAATTTATCTTTCTTTCTGTCTTTGTTCTTCCTTCTTCTGGGATTGCAGACATAATGGCTGGAGCTCCAGTAGCTATGTTGGGCCTTGGGGATGGAAGCCAAGATGGCAGCACAGCAGGTTGGAAGACCCGGGGCCTTGACAGCGTGGAGGGCTGCGCCAGCCCCGGACCTGCTACCTCCAGACTGTGTCATAGGAGAAGGAAGTAAGCTTTGAGTTTACTGAAGCTGCTGTTATCCTGGGCTTCTGGGACTTGCCGCCAGGCCTAAACAAAACTAATAAAGCAAGGCCCTCTGATGATAAATTGAAAATGGCGGTGTTTATCTGAATAGTTTTCAGAAATCACTCTCATTCTAGAGAAAGAATCATTTTAAACCTGGACGATGAATCCTCTAGTGCCTGATCTTACCTCGAGTATTTAAACAAGAATGAACTGGTGGAAACACATTTTATTCAGAGTTTCTGGTTTTGACACAGTCAATGATATTGATGACCTTTGAAACTAATTTTTCAGCCACTTCTTTCGCCTACTTTGGCCTCCTTCAAAGAGCATTTATGAGTATCCTTTGTGCCCACCAACTCCTCATTTATGAGAGTGACTCTTACTTACATCTTCAGAATGTTTAAAACCAAACAGTGAAGATTTCTTCTGGCATGTCCATTGCATTATTGATGGAGTCAGAATACATGTACAATATCATAACTCTCAACAACACAACTTTTTAGGATGCTGTGGTTACTGAAAGGTATAGAATAGCAGAGCCCGTCCTCAGTAAAGATGATGATGTAATTGGGACAATATGCGTGAACAGGTAAGCTGCATACGACACATGCCACAAGAATGGTGCCATTAGCAAGTGATAAGGTGACTTGGAAGAGGGAGCAACTACAGTCCTTGGAAGAAGGGTACAGTTACGGGTTAAGAGGAAAGGGAAAAGAATGACCACAAGGACCAGAGAAATGAAGGAAATGGGTAGAACAGTTGGCTGGAACGAAGTCTGGCCCCAGTGACATCTCTATAAAATCCTTCCTTCCTCCAGGTAGAATCCACCCACCTTCCCATTGAGCTGTTGTCTCCATATAGCTTGTGAAGGCTTTTTTTTTTTTTAAGATTTTATTTATTTATTTGAGAGAGAGAGAGAGCACAAGCAGGGTGGAATGGTAGAAGGAGAGAAAGAAGCAGGCTCCCCGCCAAGTTGGGAGCCCGACATGGGGCTCGATCCCAGGACCCCAGGATCATGACCTGAGCCAAAGGCAGACGCTTAACTGACTGAGGCACCCAGGTGCCCATGAAGGCTTCTAATATCACAGGAGCGTGATTGTCCCCACGAACTCTCTCCGGGAAGGGACATCCTCATTTTTATAAGCACCACACCTACATGGACTTCATTCTCATGAATGAATATAATTTCTTTTTTTTTTTAAGATTTTATTTATTTATTTGACAGAGAGAGAAAGAGCGAAAGAGGGAACACAAGCAGGGGGAGTGAGCAAGGGAGAAGCAGACTCCCCACTGAGCAGGGAGCCCGATGTGGGGCTTGATCCCAGGACCCTGGGATCATGACCTAAGCCGAAGGCAGACGCTTAACAACTGAGCCACCCAGGCGCCCCTGAATATAATTTCTTACCAGTGTATGTACTAATCTTTAAAGAAGCCATCCACCTCATGTTTTCTTTAAAACTACATAAACAAATTGGGCACCTGGGTGGCTCAGTCGGTTAAGCATCTGACTCTTCATTTTGGCTCAGGTCATGATTTCAGGGTTGTGGGATCGAGCCCCACATCTGGCTCAGTGTTCAGCGGGGTCTGCTTGGGATTCTCTCTCTCTCTCTCCCCCTCTGCCCCTCCCCCTGCTCATATTTTCTCTCTCTTTCAAAGAAAGAAGAAAGAAAGAAAGAAAGAAAGAAAGAAAGAAAGAAAGAAAGAAAGCAAGCGACCAATTCAGTAGCATTTGGTACATTCACAATGTGGTGTCACCACCACCTCTCTGGTTCCAGAATATTTCCATCACTTCAAAGTGAAACTCCAAACCCATTAAGCAGTTTTTCCCTATTTCCCCTTCCCCCCAGCCCCTGGCAACCACCAATCTGTGTTGAGTCTATATGGATTTACCTCTTCGGAATATTCCATGTAAATGGAGTCAAACAATATGTGATCTTTTGTGTTTAGCTTATTTCACTTACCATAATGTTTTCGAGGTTCATCCACATTGTAGAGTGTATTAGTACCTCCTTCTCGTGGCTGAAAAATACTCTGTCCTGCGCATGTAATGCAATTTGTTTATCTGTTGATGGACCTCTGGGCCAGTCCCTTTGCTTTCAGCAAGATCCCTATAAAAGGGAATATTTGCAAATCTGGAAATTTACAGACAGGGTCTCATAGATAGGAGCAGAGGTTCACCTGGGGTCACCATGTCAGCCCATGTCACCCTCAGCTTGAGAGTGTACTCAGCTCCCCCTAGGAGGATTCAGACAACCTCATAACTATACTCCACGTTTGCTCCTCACCTTTACAACAACTTTGTGAGACAATCAGGATGGAAAAGCTTATCCCCACATTATAGATGAGGAACCTGAATGCCGGAGACAAAAAGTCAGGAGATCTGGCTGGGAAGTGTTGAGTCAGGGTGCGAGCCAGGCCTTCTGTCCAGATCCAGCCCCCTAAACACTGACCCTTGACAACAGCCACAGTGAAAGACAGAAACCGGGTAGGAGGGAGATTTGTGTGTCAGGAATAAATCTGGTGGTGAATAAATGGGAGCAAACAATTGGAAGTCTGTAAGAGCCGGAATGAGCCTGGTCCCCAAGGACAGAGAATGTTTTCCTTGACCCAAACACGCCACCCTCTTTCTGCATCTTCTGCCTACACATCAAAGCATCTGACCAGGAATTCACATTTCGTCTCTGTGGGTCCCCTTCCTGAAGACTTGGGAAGGAGGCTTCCTGGATGTGGTGGGCATAGGGAGGGCAGAGGATATTTGGAATGGGAGGCTGGCGGCACATTGCCTATCACAGAGAGGTGCTTGGGCAATGTTAGGGGAATGAAGGAATGAATTGAACATGATTCAACCTTTTCTGCTAGGCAGCTCATTCTTTTTGCACTGAAAACAAAAGCAAAAATCTCTACCAAACTGTGGCTGTCTACAGGTCCAAGCCTGTGCCTCACAGCCTCCTCTAGGAGAAGAAAGGGAGCAGAGCTTCCTCTGTGCATTAGCAGCGTGGTGGCCTGACTGCTATAGTAGAGTGACCCCAGTGTCAGGAGATTTAAGAACACACGCGTTTAAACCCCTCTCCTGTACAGTTCCAGCCAGGTGGGTGGGCAGCTTTGTCCCTCCTGGTTCCTTCTGAGTCACTGCTCTGTCATCCGGGGACATTGTTGTCATCTGCACTCCAAAGCTTGGTGGCCACAAGTTCCAACTGCCCAGCTGGTGGAAAGGGAGTAAAGCCCTGGGGAGGAATGCCTTTTCTCTCGATGTCCCGCGGGAGCAGCACATAGCACTTCTCAAGATCTTCATCACCTGAGCATGCTAGCTGCAAGGGAGGCAGAAACATGTGGTTTAGCTTCATTCCCTAGAAGAAAGAGAGAATACATTGTGCATCTTTACCACCCCACCCCACCCCGCCGCCATATGCTTGCAGCTTGCTTCGAGAAGGTAGCGTAGAAGGCTCACCTCCATTCCTGGGCAGAAAGTCTCTCTCCTTGGCTGGAGTCTTTTTCCTGGCCTTTCCACTTTCACGTGGAAGGAATCAACTTTGAAGGACACAGAGGAGCCCCAGCTTGCCCATGGGAAAAAGGAGCCTGGGTCTGGAGAGGTGGAGGAGGAGAGGGAAACCAATGGTTTCCATTGAGAGGGATGAAGCAAGCGTGGCCTGGGTATGAGAGACATTCATTAATCCACACAGGGTGATCTCATCGGACACTTGGAAAAAGTAAATTTCAGCTAAGATGTTCAGCTTCCCACAGTGGGCAATGAATGCATGGGGTTTTCAGAAAAGTTTCTGACAACACAGGGATTTATATAAACTTTCCAACTTGACTTCAGGGAGGATACCAATGCTTCCCCAAAGACATACACACCACCCAGCACATGCCTAGTGGGGGGCCCCTGGTAAATAGGAGAGGAGGGGGAGGCTGACTCAGCCCATGTATCATGCCTATGGAGGGCTTGGAAGCACACCCTGACCACCCAGGGAAGCTGGTCCAAGATGACCTCTTCTTCATCAAATAGCACCCATGCCTGTGGCAGCCACCTGCCGTGACCTATCCCTCTGGGCTTGCCCTAAGCCAGAACCAGTGCTCTGGACCTCTGAGCCTCTCAAAACCAAAAGCTCTCTCTCAGGCACTTACAACAACACCAGGAAGCTGTTAGGGAATCAAAAACTGGCAAGTGAGGAATGAAACCCATGGCCGGCCATCTTCATGATTTGGAGGCTGTCAGGACTCTGACCCACCCCGGCCTCCCTGCCTCCGGCTCCTTCCCCAGCGCAGTGGCCAGCAGTGACCGCCAGGGCTCCAGCAGCCCGCGCACTGGCCCCAACACCAGAGGCCCCCCAGACCTCAGGTTCCCCCAAGGCAAGGTTCGGATTTCTCCATTTTATTCTCCAGAAGCTCAGCTGCCCCTCCAGTGGAAATTTTGATTCCATTTCCTGTGGCTTCCCGTTCATCTCATCCCTAAGAAGGTGCTGGGGATTGTCTCACGCTGCATCAAGACACGAGATAAATTTTCATGCAAGCAGAAGGCCAAAAACGCCAGGGCTGGGGCTGGGGCGGAGGGACAGGACAGGGGAATGAAAAGCCTCAGGCTGACACATCGCAGACCAAAGAAATACCGTTTGCTCTTTTCCGGCCCAGGAATCAAAACTCCCCCAGAAAGCTGCACAGTTCTTCCCTAGTATGGAGATGTGGCGTGGCCGAGGAGCACGGTGCCCAGTAAACAGAGGTGGGCAGCGTGCATTCCCTGGCTTTTCCTGTGAGAGTCATACAGGCTCCAGGGGTGGCCGAGAAAGCCTCCCTACCACGGCTTTCACTTTGTTTAAACTGACAACACCTTGTGGGGCTTATTGCTGCTCTTAGGGCCCGCCCCTTATTTGGTCTTTGGAAGAGACCAAATGTCTCTCCTGAGTCATAGCCCTGGCCTTGTGCTGGCACGTGGGGGAGAGGACAGAGGGGCTTTTTAATTTTTTTTTTAAGACTTATTTATTTATTTGAGGGGGCGGGGAAGGGGCAGAGGGAGATGGAGATGGAGAGAGAGAATTTCAAGCAGATTCCCCAGTGAGCACAGAGCCCGACAACGGACTCGATCTCATGACCCTGAGATCATGACCTGAGCCGAAATCAAGAGTTGGGATGCTCAGGCGCCTGGGTGGCTCAGCCGGTTAAGCGTCTGCCTTCGGCTCAGATCATGATCCCGGGGTCCTGGGATCGAGCCCCGCATCGGGCTCCCTGCTCGGCAGGGAGCCTGCTTCTCCCTCTCCCACTCCCCATGCTTGTGTTCCCTCTCTCGCTGTGTCTCTCTCTGTCAAATAAATAAAAAATAAAATCTTAAAGAAAAGAGTTGGGACGCTCAACTGATGGAGCCACCCAGGCGCCCCGAGGAGGGGCTTTGAAGGAGGGACAAAAGACTCAGATTATAAAACAAAGACACAGGGGAGCACATGTGTTGTTGACCTCTGCCCCGGTATTATTACACGTAGTTGCTTACGTGAACATAGTGGACTATTCCTTTGATGAGAAGGGAACTTGCAGCCTCAGAGTTCAGGCTGTTTGATGTTGCTACTGGAAGGAGAGGCGGGGTGCTCGTAAGGAGAGACGTGTGGTCAGACGTGTGGTCAGACACACTTGTGGTCCAACTCTTGGCTGCTCACCTATTGGCTGTGTGCCCCAGGACAGCCATGGTGCCTGTCTGAGACTCAGTTTCTTCATTTGCAAACTCAGACTAAGATTTGCCACAGGTCAGGCTCTGGAATCTACTGTTGCTCACCACGAGGGTGCCCTTTCCTCCCGGGGCAAATTCACACTAACCTGCCCCACGGAGACTGATGTATAGACCAGAGTGCCCGTTGCAGATTCTGGATGAGGAATACAGTCACCAGGAGGGCTGGGCAGACATTCCCAGGTGACGATGAGCAATGACAGAAGTGAAAGTGTCACTGGGATCATGCCTGGTAGACATGGCTGAGGGGGAACCAGGGAAATCCGCTAAATGAAGGCGTCTCGTATCTGCGCATGCATATCCCCACCCCCACAGTCACATGAACAGCCCACACTGCTGTTCTTGGTTAGGCAGATTTATTGGCTTCCCAGCCATATCCTTTCCCTCCTGACAATGCTCAAATTTTTATCCAGGCATCACCCACCACACCCCATGGGCTTCAGAGCGACAGACTCCACCCCCAGCTCTCACTCCAGACTGGACCATGACTGGCCCCCCAAACCCATCAAAAATTCCATACTGCCACTAAGCCATCAGGAGAGCCAGATATGTGACTTTGTCTGACCCAGCCAGGGTGGGTCCCAGGACTCTTGCTGGAAATGTGCGGGCAGACGGCTCTCACTCCTTCTGGCCTCTGTAGGATGTGGATATGCTCCTAAAACAGCTGCAGCCGACTTGCCTCCAAGAAGAAGGGTAGGCTGAGGATTAGGCTGACACAGGGGAGAGCGGAGCTGAGATAATAGTGGAAAACACGTATCGGGAACTCTGATTGAGCCATGCCTGAAGCTCACTTCCTCCAGACACAGGGTTTTCAATCTGGGGGATAGCTTGGGTGGTACTGCCCCTTGGGGCATTTTGGAAATGTATAGGGCTCTTTTGGTTGTCACAATGATTGGGGATGGTGCATGTTCCTGGCACTTCATTCGCAGGGGCTAAGTATGTTAGATATTCTGTAACGTGTGGACTTTTCTACACGGCAGAGGATTTTCTGTAGTCCTACAAGACTTATGTAGGTCTTATTTGGCATCCGTGTTGGCAAAAGCCTTGTTGTTTCAGTTTGGGTGGCCCCAAAAAGCAGAGCTCAAACTATAGGCTTATGTGTGGCTTATTTAGGAGGTGACTTTAGGAAGCAAAGAGAATTCGATGGTAAATTTTATATGTCACGTTGACTGGGCCACGGAGTGCCCAGACATTTGGCTAAACATTATTCTAGGTGTGTCTGTGAAGGTGCTTCCGGATGAGGTTGACATTTGAATTGGTAGACTGCATAAAGCAGATGGCTCTCCCCAGGGTGGGTGGGCCTTGTCTAATCAGTTGAAGGCCTAAATAACGCTAAAGATCTGACTTGGTTGTGTCCAGCTCTCTTTGTGTCTTTGAGCTGGGACATGGGTCTTCTGCTGCCCTGGACTCGGATTCTAACTGAAACATATACTATAGGCTTTCCTGTTTCTCAGACCTTCAGACTTGGATAGAACTACACCATCGACTCTCCTGGATCTTCAACTTGCTGACTGCAGATCTTGGAACTGCCCAGCCTCCATCCTCATGTGAGCCAGTTCCAGTTCTTTTTAATAAATAGTAAAGAAATAATACACCTGTGATATATATATATATATGCATACACAGGTATATAAAGGGATCTATAAAGGTATCCCCCACTTTTTTATGAAATACCTGCATTAATACCTGTTCTTGCTAACTGAAAGATATCCAAAGAGGATTTTCGCTTTTACAAGAAAAGATGAAAAGAGACAATTACCTCAGCTCTGTTTTGCGGCAAGCTCTTATGGGGCAGCACCTAGAGCAGTGAGAGGGGCTCCCCTGACTCCTGCCCCAGGACCCACACTCAGCAACTCAGGATCAGGCTGCCAGAGCTTTGAACTGCATCTGTGAGTGTCTGTGCTTCTTTTTTATTTAGTTTGTGCATCCATTAGCAAGATGTGTCCTATGGTATCAGAAAAGCCCACAGAGGTTATTTTTGGGGTCTAGGAATCCTCAAACAATTTTCCATATAAATGAAAGATACCTGCTTCTTCGCTGTCCACCATTTTGGCTCATGAAAGTTTTCATAGGGACACTTATTTTCAGGTAGCAGGGGAAGCCTGCATGTGTAGGTCTCCCATTGTTCTGTTTCTCTGAAGAACACTGACTCATACAGAGGATGACACAAAGAAGGAGAAAGACCAGTGGTAACTGGGGCTCAATCTCGCCTGAGGAAGGAGAGGCCAGAGCATCCACCCTGGTTCCTCATTGGCCAAGAAGATACCACAGGCTGCACTCCCTGCCACCTCCTCTCCGTGCGTGTGCCCCCCTGGTAGCCACGGTGGGGAGAGGCCGAACAGAAAGCCAGAGTCCCGGGGCGTCCCCCAGGGAAGCTGAAGGCTGAAGTCTGCATGGAAGTGAGAGCTAGAAGTCTGGCAGGCAGAGCATCCGCCCCATCAACGCGCACGTCCCGATCCCCAGAACCTGTGTGTGTTATCCTGCAGTAAAAGGGACTTTGCAGGTCTGCTCGAATGCAGGACCTCGAGGTGGGCGGCTTGCCCAGGGTCATCTGCTGGGGCTTGACGGCATCACCACACCCCCGATGAGAGGGGCCCAGGACAGTCTGAGTGAGAGGAGACCAGGGGACAGTGACAGAGGTGGGAGCCAAGAGCTCTGGGGATGGAGGAAGGGGCCGAAGCAGGGGGCCGGGGGACGGGGGCAAGGGAGGGGATTGGATTGTCCTCCCCCTGCCTCCAGAGGAAACCAGCCTCAGGAACACCTTGGCTTCAGCACAGAAACTGCTTTTGGGCTTCTGACTTCTAGAACCGTAAGAGAATGAACGAGCGTTGTTAGGAGCCACTACGTTGATGGAAATTTGTTACTGCAGCTGGGGTACACGGGGGGTGTCTGTGCAGACCCGCCTGACTGCAGACGGTGGGGCCCAGAGGCTAACTCATGCATGTGTCAACCCCACTGCCCTTTCTTTCTTTTCCTTTTTTTTAAAGATTTTATTTATTTATGTGAGAGAGAGAGAGTGCATGTGTGTGCATGAGCGGGGGGCAGGGGCAGAGGAAGGAGGGTAGAGAACCTCGAGCAGATTCTGTGCTGAGAGTGGAGCCCAGTGTTCGGCTCGAGCTCATGACCCTGAGACCATGACCTGAGCTGAAACCAAGAGTCGGACGCTTAACCGACTGCGCCCCTCCCAGGCACCCCAAGAGCGCCTTTTCCACAGCGTTCAGTAGACAAGGTTTTCCAGGGAACACTGACCCTGGCTTTATCCAGGGCTTCACCGAGAGTGGGTCCCCATTTCAGGAAATCCCATCAGCTAAGGTCGAGCTCCTTGTGCGACTTGACTCACAAACCACACACTCCTGGCGGCCTGCACTTGTCACCATCACGTTTATGGAGATTCCCACACCGATGCCAATATCTTCCCTCCCATCACGTGTTCCAGAGAAGGTGCACCCAGTTATGTTCCCGTGTTGAAATATGCACCATTTGATTATAAATATGTTCCTTTTTTCTTCCTCTGTGTGACCTCTGTGACCTAGTTAGGGCTTCACGGTGATTTTTTTTTTTTTAAGAAAATGTATGCATGTAAGTTGTATTATGTATTCATTCCCTTCCGGGAGATGTAAACTGTGTGTGGGTCAGATAGGGCTGATGTGATAGCTCTCAGGCTTGGTCGCTGTTTCATGTCTGCTGCGTCAGAAGGCCATCTTCCCTGGTAACCCCCACCCCCAAGACAGGCCTGACATTTCGCACATGGCGTCCTGCCACCCTACCACCCCAATTCCTTCCGACCCGCACTCTTCCACCTAGCTGTGATTCAGTCTAGAAATTCCTCTCTGCCGAGGGCTCTAAGCAGCCAGCTTGCTGGAGTTGGTACCTGCGACTGTGCCCTTCCAATGCAGAAGGAGTGGATGCCTTGGCCACACCGGTCTCCCTGCTCCGGAGGCTTGGCTCAGACCCCTCCCAGAAGGCCTCCACCTCCGAGGTGGTGACCGGTGCTCATCACATCTGTCTCCTGATTTGCAACGTGCCTGATGATTTCTCTCTCCCCCTCTAAATGCAAGCTTTTTGAGAACAGGAGCTGTGACCTGGCCGTTGGTTGGGAGGGGGAGACCAATAAATCTTTGCTAAAACCAAAGGGACCCAAGGGTCACCAGCTGCCAACTGCCCCTTGGTTGGGGGAGTCCCGGCACAGGTCGGGGGACAGGGTGGGCAAGGGCCTACTTGAGATCAGTGGTGTTTTACTCAGGACTTAGCGTCGTGGGGGAGGGACCCTAAGTCACAGGGCCAGTCAGAGATGGGCTGCAAGTGTCCTGGGGGGCATGGGTAGGTGTCAGGGGTCTAGGGAGCGATAACCACTGTGCCTGGTGGTGACAGCCAGTGACCGAAGTGAACGGCTCCTGGGCGGGGTGGGTGTCCTACCTGGGTGGTCCGAGCCTGGTTCTCCAGTTCTCACCTACCCTTCCGGTAAACCCCTACCCCCAGCCTGTCTCAGATTCTCGCCCAGCCACCCCCAGCTTCCTTCTTCCCGTTTCTCCCACCAAACCTCAACCTCACCCCTGCCACCCCTGGGTGGGCTCCACCTGGCTCCCCGGGTGCTCCCCCTGCCCTGCACCCATCAGGTCTCAGTCTGCTGTCCGCCCCAAGCTCTGGCTGCCCCAGGACACTGCCCTTGCTCTCCAGGTGGACAGGGGCATCCCAGGCCTAGTGAGGCAGACCCCAAACTCGGAGAAGCTGTTAGATCAAGACCCATGTTCCTTTGTTCATAAGCTCTTATGCTTCATTTTTAGTGCCCAGCACCACATGTAATGAATGAGGAATGATGTTCTTAGTTCCGAAGGAGTGCGAGGAGCCGTCGTTGTCAGCTTTGGTTTCTCCCTGCTCTGCCCGGAGACCTACCAGGATCATACGAAAGCAACACTAATCTCTAGTGATTCCTTGCTTTGTTACCCTGAGAAGGGCTCCGGGCTCCATGACATTCTTTTGATAGAGGGGAATAGAGAGATTATTAGTTCAATCTTCTTGCCACACCGCCTGGAATGTGTGCTGAGCCAGTGTGACTCCGTGCTCAGCTCAGTCCACGCCAGCACGGGACAGAGAGGGTGTCACCTGCTGTCACACAAGCTAGGTGCTGGCACAAGCATCCCTGCTGTGCAAATGCAGAACAGAGGCGCACAGGGACTCAACAAAGATCCCACAGCTGCGTCCAGCAGTCCTGGATGCCAAGCCCCGAAAGATGGAAATAGATGGCAAAAAGGCGAATGAGGAGAAAGTGAGCAGCAGATTAACACCTCTTGGGAAAATGTTAGAATTCCCTGACAATCCTCATCTTCTAGAATCTGGGGCAAAGAGGTAGCACAAGGGACTGTGGGCCAAGCAAGGCACATTTTCTCTAAAAAAAAAAAAAAAAGAAAGAAAGAGGGGTGCCTGGGTGGCTCAGTTGGTTAAGCGACTGCCTTCAGCTCAGGTCATGATCCCGGGGTCCTGGGATCGAGCCCCGCATTGGGCTCCCTGCTCGGCCGGAAGCCTGCTTCTCCCTCTCCCACTCCCCCTGCTTGTGTTCCCTCTCACGCTGTCTCTCTCTCTCTCAATTAAATAAATAAATAAAACCTTTAAAAAAAGAAAGAAAGAAAGAAAAAGAAACACTCTAGGTTTTAAAAATCCATTGGCTGGGTGACCAGAGAAAACCATCTGCTGTCCCTGTTCCAAAACAATAAACAGACTTCCTCTTACAAAAAGGGGACCGCAATGATGATTTAACACAAACACACTCTTCTGGAAAAACCCGCGGAGAACGTGTCTCACTGTCCCGCCAGAGCCTCAGAGCTGATGGCACTGGGTTGTGGTGACAGATGGAGACCCACGTTGAGGCAGTTTCTGGTCTGGATGCTCCCAGGCCACTGAGCTGCAGGCCGCCATGGAGGACGGTCCCCAGCCCATGTTTCTCTCTGCCCCACATACACGTGCACACACTGTGCAGCGAGTCCAACCACACATAGAAGCTTTGTCCCTGGGCTCTGGTGCTCAGGTCTATAACCCTCGACCTCCCTCGTGTTGAATGACAATGGTTAGGCCCCAGAGAAAGGCCTCTCCACTCCTCTTGCCCTGTATTTTCAAAACACAAGGTGCCTGCATCTGAATGCCGAGAGCCTGTGGACTGTGTCACCGTCAATGCTGGGGACAGACACTGTTTCTGGAGCAGAGACAAATCTGAGCAGTGGAAGAACATGGGTTAGAGACAGATTAGTTAAGTGGCTCAGCCCTCTTCCCAGCGTGGGTGGGATGAGCTCACAAGGCAAGAAGCAGCGTGTGGCCCCCATGTACCGTGGGCCCCCCAGTGCGGCTCAGTGTTTGCCACAGCTGTGCGAGCCAGCTGTGGAACATTCTGAGGCATTAAACAACTCTTAAATCTGTATACACAGTCAGTCCTCATGACTTGCCGTGATCACGGCCTGTAAAATCCCCACAGACACTGAATGAGCAACACCGAACACTGTTCCTACGGGAAAAGCGGATCGGATTCCTGTGTGCCTCTGCTCACAATTTCTTTGTCAACCAATGAATACGTAACCTTGTTTTATGTGTGTCTCTATATACAGGTGCCTTATTTAATACATACTGTTGTTTCACTGACCTTGAGCTTGTGCCTGAACGAAGCCTATCTAACAAACCTCTTTCCTCTGCAGGCCCCTCACAGCCGTCTGGGCTCGGGATCGCTGGACGGCACACCGTTCTGCACTTGGGGGCCACTTCCAACAGTAAAGCCACTCCAGAAAAGCACAGAAATTTGATAAACATGGTACTAAGTAGACTGCAGGGAAGACACTTGTTTTCCCCACGTGAGAGGTGAAACAAGGAGGCAGAGCACCATCTTGTTCTAAGGAAAAAATCTGTGTCCTAACATGGCCAACAGAGCCAGCAGGGGAGTCCCAGCCCCTGCCCCCAGGCTCTTCTGTGTTCTTCCCCCTGCTCTGCTTCCCGGTTGGGCCAATCCGGGTTCCTCTCTCTTCCCCTCTTTGCGCATGCGCCAAGAGTGCCCAGTATGCGGAAGTAGAATGTATAAATTGCCCCCTTTGTTTGTGCTCAGGGCTCAGACCTTTGGAGACCACTCTTCTCTGAGCCCACTGGCGTTAAATAAACCTCCTATCCTCCAAGATCTCCGCGTGCCGCTTGGTTCTTCTGTAGGGAGATCTAGTCCAAGTTCCGTAACAGTTCAACCTCAGCTTGGAACATGTGCGTCAGGAGATCGAAGTCTTCACCACGCCGGGTGTGTCTGCAAATGCCCTGGGAAGCGCTGCAAGTATTGATCCGGGGCTTACAAAAATGTTAGCAGGTGGGTGAATTCCTAAACACAGAATCATGAACAAGGAGGATCAAACAGGTGTGATCCCCATGTAACTGGTATGAAATGAGACGCTGACTCTTCATAGTATATGAACTAGCTAGGCACGGGAGGCTAAATGCAAATAGTTTTATTTTTATAAAAAGGTAATAAGATTTAATTAAATTTTCAAGAGTTGATAAGAATTTTGTTTTTATTTAAATGATTTTGATCAAAACGTTTATATTCATGAATTATAATTTACAGTTTGGCATTTTATTTTTTATTTATTTTTAAAAATTTTTATTTATTTATTTGAGAGAGAGAGAGAAGGAGAGACAGGGAGAGAGTACAAGCGGGGAGGAGAGGGAGAAGCTGGCTCCCCGCTGAGCAGGGAGCCCAACGTGGGGCTCGATCCCAGGACCCTGGGATCAAGACCTGAGCTGAAGGCAGATGCTTAACTGACTGAGCCACCCAGGCGCCCCTGGCGTTTACTTTTAATAGGCAAGGTTCAGTGTTTTATTTTTTCAGTTTTTTTTTTTAAGATTTTATTTATTTATTTGAAAGAGAGAGAATGAGAGAGAGAGCACAGGAGAGGGGGCAGGGTTAGAGGGAGAAGCAGACTCCCCGCTGAGTAGGGAGCCTGATGTGGGACTCGATCCTGGGACTCCAGGACCATGACCCGAGCCGAAGGCAGTCACTCAACCAACTTAGCCACCTAGGCGCCCCTATTTTTTAAAAAGAGATTTCTTTTTTATTTTATTTATTTAGCTTTCTAAGTAGGCTCCATGCCCAATGTGGGGCTTCAACTCACAACCCTGGAAGTAAGAGTTGCACACTCTACTGACTGAGGCAGCCAGGCATCCCTAAGTTTAAATATTTTAAAAGAAAAATAATTTTTTTAAAAAACATGTCATTTTAATTTTTTTCGTCATAGTTTAGTGAAAATATATTAAAATTTTGTGTACTTCAAATATAATTGCTCTTATCATTTACTCTTTAGATCATTACTATTTGGAAAACAAATTATGTGAACATCTAATTACAATTATAATGAATAATGTTGCTAAAATGAAGACAACAAAAACAATTCATATGGAGGGGCACCTGGGTGGCTTAGTCGGTTAAGGGTCTGACTCTTGGTTCCGGCTCAGGCCATGATCTCAGGGTCGTGAGATCAAGCCCCAGGTTGGGCTCCAAGCTCAGTGGGGAATCTGCTTGAGATTGTCTCTCTCCCTCTTCCTTGGCCATGCCCCACCCTCTCTCTCTAAAATAAATAAATAAAATCTTTAAAAAATCCAATTTATATAGGATAAATACTATGATAATATGCGATTTATGTGGGTATTTTGTTACTCATCTAGAAACTGCCAGCCCATCACCAAACACCAGGTGTGTCCTACAATAATAAAATTTAGGTACTTTGATATCTTGTTGACTTGTGGTCACATAAAAATAATAAATAGCTTTACACATATTTTTAAGTGTTGTTGCTATAAAAACGAATTTATCAGGCTAAGAGGGTGGAACATGTCTTATTTAGGAGTTTACTGGTGTGATTTACCGCTTCTCACCATTTAGATGTGCAGCGTGTGGGGCTCCGTTTGTGCTCTCACCCTGGGCCCACACGCATCTGGTGAGGGCCTGTTACTATGGAGACTGAGGGCTTTAGGGTGTTTGGGTATCTGTATCCAAGATGAGCAGAGGCCAGCCCAGCAGACATGCTGATATTCTGGTCCAGCGGAGCACCAGCATGGAATCAAACTGGAAACCCCCAATGACCTGCTAAACATCATCCCAGCACTGGGAAAAGCCACCCCAGCAGGCTGGTAGAGACAGGGAGGGGTTCAGAATATGCAGGGCGGCCCTGATGTGATGGCCATGATGGGGGCAGGAGATGATGCTCGGGAAGGTGGCAGGGCCGGAGGTTCCTCTGCTCCACTGATCCAAACATTAGCTGAATGCTCTCCACCGTCCCACTCTGGAGGAAATGCCACGGACCTCTCTCCAATGGGAATGTGTCCAGGTCCTGGGCACGCTGCTCCACCACTCTGAGCACAGAAGGTTCTAGGCTACGGAGCTGTGTCCTGGGGCTCCCAGCTCTGACTGTCCCTGAGCCAAGGCCCCTCCAGAGTGTGTCTACAAGGAACTATGCACGATGCATGGAGGCTGCCTGCCCGAGGATGCAGACTTGAAGCTTCAGGGTGTGTGGAGCCTTGGGGAACACAGAAAGTGACCTGGGCTCTGCTTCCAGCTTCTAGTTTCCCTACTAACTAGCTGTGTGACCTTGGATGATTGCTTTAACCTCTACGGGCCTCTGCTTCCTCATCTTGAAAACAAAAGCAAAGTCTCGGGTGATTGTTCAGGTCCCTCTGGCTTTGTAATTCCACCACGGATCTGCCAGAGGGATTCCTTCTGTGTGTCTTGGACTGGGTCCAGTCTCAGGATTACTTATTTCAAATGTAGTTGTTCTTTTGTTGGTTGGCCTTGGGGGGACCCCAGATATTTTATGATGTTATGGGGAGCAGAGGTGACTGGCAGCCAGTACCCTCTGCCTCAGTCCTGCATCACAGGCCCTGGCCCAGCCTCTCTGGCGGAAGTCAGCCCAGCCTTGTTCTGTGGTCAGACTCACTACCTTCTGGGAAGGCCCACTAGACAAGAGGTCCCTTCACAGCACCGAGTCTGCTGGACGGAGACAGGCAGCCCTTGGGTTCTCTAATGGGGCTCGGTTTGTAACTTTTTTAAATCATGCCTTATCTTTATTCACTTATTCAATAAATACTTAAATAGGGATTTATAATTCCTACTTTATAGTATGGCTGGGAAGAGTAAGCAGTTCATACAGAACTGTGGACAGTGCCTAACAAAAAAGTGCCAATGAGATTTAGCTGTTGAGCATGTGCTGCGTGCCAGGCACGCACTAGATGCTGGAATGCCCAAAGGAGGAAAGCCAGATGCTTGGGGAGCAGACGGAGGGGAGACGGACATGTGCCCAAGAGCACACTACGTAATACAGGAAGAAACAGCAGTTATGGGGGTGTAGACAGAGAGGTGCTGATCCCTTCTGGGGCAGGAGAGAAGGATGGAAGGTTTGGTGGACATCCATGGCTCCCCTGTACCCAGCATCGCATCCCTTCTGTTAGGCAGGGAGGGCTGATCCCAGATGAGGGCAGGTGACCCACGTATAGCCAATCAGAATATCCACATCGCCGATGATAATCATTGGGTCAGGGGTGAGCAGGTGGCACACATGGGGACAATCAGAAAGTGACTGAGGACTTTCATCAAACCTCCCAGAAAAGCATTCATTCTCTCCTGGTCTAGGATCATGAGTTTTAAGGAAAATGCCTGCGTGGAGCTCCCAGTGACTATCTTTTTTTTTTTTTTTTTAAGATTTTGTTTTTATTTATTTGAGAGAGAGAGAATGAGAGAGAGCACATGAGAGTGGGGAGGGTCAGAGGGAGAAGCAGACTCCCCGCCGAGCAGGGAGCCCGATGCGGGACTCGATCCCGGGACTCCAGGATCATGACCTGAGCCGAAGGCAGTCGCTTAACCAACTGAGCCACCCAGGCGCCCTCCCAGTGACTATCTTTAACTGTAAGTGGAGAGAAACTGAAGCCCTGTCAGAGGAAAAGCTAGGAGGGAGGGAGACAGAGACAAAGGAAACAGAGAGATATGGCATTCTAAACCCCTGGATCCAGCTGGGCCTGAAGCTACAAACACTCCCGGTTACACCAGCCAGTAAAGCACTCCTTTGCAATAATCGCAATATCGTAATAATCGCAGAAATTTGCAATAATCAGCTTTGGCTAATACAGAACATTTTTGGCTTACTTTAAACACAGAAAATTTTAAAGAAGAGGGAATGTGTGGCCTAAAATTTGAAGAACATGCTGGATTTCATCATATAAAGAAGTAACATTAATCCTTGGGATTCAGGCACAAATCATCATTCCCAGGAATTCTTGGGAGTTCCCCAAGATCATATTCTGCATTTTTACAAGACTTTATTTACTCATTTTTAAATGTTACTGAGTGACCTAATAACAAACAATGAGTTATGTTTCTGTGGTAGGGTTATAATCCATGTTTCAGAGGCTGCCTGTTTTAAAAAGACATAATAAATGTACAATTTATTGTTGTTAAGAGGAAATATACAGTGCTTGTAGTTACATATTTCAATATCGAAAAAATTCTCTACCCCATGTAGATATTTGTAATAGAAAACATTGGAAGGAGGAAAGAGGCATAGAAAATAAATACCAGGGGTGCCTGGGTGGCTCAGTTGTTAAGCATCTGCCTTCAGCTCAGGTCATGATCTCAGGGTCCTGGGATCGAGCCCCGCATCGGGCTGCCTGCTCCGCGGGAAGCCTGCTTCTCCCTCTCCTTCTCCCCCTGCTTGTGTTCCCTCTCTCGCTGTGTCTCTCTCTGTCAAATAAATAAATAAAATCTTTAAAAAAAAAAAAAAAGGAAATACCAAATACAAGTCATTTAAACAGAGAAAGCATTCATTGCCTTAAAGAATAGGCTCCATTTCTGTTTCACAACACACGTTCCGGAGGCAGAAAAAGACCTTTCGTTTTGTGTTGGCACCGGGTGAACAGCTGGTCTTAGGATCCATCCACGCTGCTCATTCCCTATTTGATGATGAAAGCATTGTGTCTCCTCGCCCCGATGGAGGTTTTGGCTTTGAAATCAATATTGCTTTGGCTAGTTTAGACGGTTAGACCGTCAGCAGCTTCCATGGCCAGGTCACCTTTGCTTCAGCTTGCTTTCTTTCTGGGGTCCAGCTGGGCAGGCAGGTGCTCAGCCATTCTGGCTGGTGGGAGAGCCAGTGGCTCGGAGCCCAGCTCCACCTCAGGGGTCTCCAGGCAGCTTTCAGCCCATGGCAGCCGCTCTCTGCCAGACCTTCCCCTCTAAAGTCCACCCTCTGTCCAAGACCATGCTCGGCCAGGGGCTGGGCACCCCAACTCCTGGGCAGCTCGGTGCCCTCCTCTCCTCATTCCTGCCCCACGAGTTCCAAGGCCCTCAGCAGTCCTGACCTCTGAGCTTCGCCCCTCCCCCCAGCTCAGAGAGACCACCTGTCTCTGCATCTCCTTGCAGGGGCTCAGAGGGTGTCCTCAGGAGAAGGAACCCCGGGGGGACGTGGAGTCACCTGTGTGCATCCCTGCTCTCCAGCACCTCAGCCATGTGTTTCTGGTGGTCCATTTCCTGGAAACAGGTGTCTCCTCTGCTTGGGCACTTTTATAGTTGTTTAAGCAGGCCACTATTTCTAGGGCCTGTCCCTCCGACATGGCCAGATAGGAAAGCCCATGCCTGGTTTCCAGCAGAAAATTGCTATTATTGTTTTTACCCACCGTCCAGGTTTATAACATGGATGTTTTGTTGGGCAGCCCTAATTCCATCCCTTTCTTTTCCTTTTAGCAACAATTCTACATTTAAATGGGTTCAATATTCTCTCCAAGTCTTTTTACAACGGTCTCTCCGTTTTCGAGTTCTTCACTTCATTCCCCTGCAGGTTTGATTTTATAACAAGCAGGAGTTTTTGGTTTGGTTTGGTTTGGTTTGGTTTTTCAGGAAGGACTAAGGGTGCTGCATTCCCTGAGCCCTTTGCAAATGCCTGCCTTTTGTCTTCCTGCCCTTTGTCTTCCTACAGGAAGCGGCACCTGGTCCAGCCATCATTCCTCAGTCCTGCTTACTTTATGGTGCTCTGTTTCCTTCCTTAGTTCTTTCCCTAGTGGTTAAAAAAATCTTCAAAAGTGTTTCCTTTTGAAAGGAATGTTGTTTCCTTTATTCTCCTGAAATATTGACACCTACAAGAATATGCATACTGTATAGATCATAAGTCATCACGATATAACACACGAACTCCTCACGCAGCCGGTCCATGGCACATTGCTTCTACTGGTGAAACTCCCCTCTCGCTCCTCCCAGTGGTAACTGCCCACCCCAGTCCTCACAGGCGATGGCGGCCCTGGTTCCTTTAGAGATTTGGCATGAAATTTTCCTCCAGGGACACACCGCCTAATTTTGTTTGCTTTTTAACATGCTAAATGCAGCATGTTTCTGAGATTCGGCGACATTGATGTGTGTGGCTGTGGCTCATTTTTTATCGCTGTGATAGGGAGGGTATTCAATGTATGAATTTAGGAATAAACTGCAGTGTCCTTATCTGTTCAGCTGATAGGTTGTTTCTGGTTTTTTCCTATCACGAGCAGTGCTGTTACAAACATTCTTGTGCCTGACTTCCAGCATAACTGCAATCATTTTTGTAGAATATGTAATATATCCAAGCATGAAATCGGCAAGATTGTAGCTGAGGTGCACATTCAGGTTTGCAAGCTAATGCCAGATAGTTAGAGGTAAAACAAGCTAGTGACAGTGGACGGCCTTCCCCCAGCTCCGACCCATCTCCCCGGCCGGGAATGTTGCTTGCGCGGACACGGAGTCCCCTCAGTTGTTGTGACCCTGGGGTGGTTTGGTTTTTCTGTGAAGATGCTTGAAGAATTTGTTTTTAAGATTTTATTTATTTATTTGACAGAGAGAGAGATTAAACACAAGGAGGGGGAGGGGCAGAGGGAAAAGCAGACTTCCCCCTGAGCAGGGAGCCTGATGTGGGGCTCTGTCCCAGGATCTTGGGATCATGACCTGAGCTGAAGGCAGATGCTTAACGACTGAGCCACCCAGGCGCCCCCGGAATTTTTTTCTGATGCTTGAGTTATGATGTCTTCTCATGGGGGGGCCTGGCTTTTGCCTGCTGCGTCCCCCCCTTTCCCTCCATAGCCTGCTTTCATAGCTGTGATGCTTCTCCTTCCCATCTGCTCGCACTCGGGAGGTGCATCCGCAGGTTTAATTTGTTCTGATGGAGGGCAGGTGACTTCTTGACTCTTCCTTCTTGCAGCTGAGATCAGTTTGTTTTTCTCTCTGTGTGTCGTTGTGGAGGTCAGGGGGCCTCGGGGGTGGGGGGGGGCAGGAAGCTCCGCGGGCTGAGTGTTGGCCATAGAAACCTGGGGTCTGCTCCCTCTGTGCAATTTTGGAGATGTGTCAGGCTTTACCCCTCCGGCTGGGCAGTAACACCGAAGGCTTTCATTGTTGCGGGGTTTGGCTGGTTGCCTTGGAGCCTTCACTGTGGTCAGAATTAGCCCCACTGTTCACTCCCCACATTTTACCACTTTCTCCCCAACAACCGTTTCTATCTCAGTCCGCAGAGGAAATGCATATGGATACCTACAGTCTCCATACCTACCGTCTCTTGGGGGCGCTAGTCAGAATCCTCAGGACCTTGAACATTCTCCGATGCAGCTTCCAGGGGAGGAAGGACCAAGCTAGGAGCCAAGCTCCCTCTCCCGCCCCCCACCCCGGGCTTCTCTACTCCATCCAGCATCTTGTTTCTTGTCTTGGTTAACTGTTTGTGAAGTTTATTGTACTAGCTATCCCTCATTCCTAATTTGATTGCCATTGATGACTTTTTTTTTTTTGCTTACTCTTTATTTTGGCTATTTTTGAGGTATCGGCAGAACAAAGTCTACAAGAAAGTTCCAATCTGCCATCTTATACAGAAGTCCTTTATCTGTTGCACGTTATCTGGCTACATCATAAGAATGTAAATTCCACAGGGGCAGGACTCTTGTTTGGTTCATCCATGTCCCCAGGTCCTCAAACAGTGCTTGGCATATAGTAGGTGCTCAGTAAATATTGATAGGAGAAGTGGACGGATGGATGGAGAAGCAAAAAATCAATTAGGAGACTGTCACTGTGGCTTCATGCAAAGATGAGGTGAGCCTGGCCGTTGGCAGCAGAGATGGGGAGGGAGGGGTGAATTTGACATACACTGGAGGCCGGAGTAGAACTGAGTGTGTATCCCAGGTGGGGGAGGGGTGGTGAATAAGAAGCACAATTTACTCCTTAAGGTAAACTGAAGACCCTAAGATTTCTAGCTTGGATGAATGAGTGGTGTCATTAGGTTCTTTTTTTTTTTTTTTAAGATTTTATTTATTTGACAGAGAGAGACACAACGAGAGAGGGAACACAAGCAGGGAGAGTGGGAGAGGGAGAAGCAGGCCTCCCTCGGAGCAGGGAGCCCGATGCGGGACTCGATCCCGGGACCCTGGGATCATGACCTGAGCTGAAGGCAGACGCTTAAGGACTGAGCCACCTAGGTGCCCCTGGTGTCGTTAGGTTCTTAATTAAGGGAAGGAGCAGAAGATGCTGGGTTCACCTTGAACTTGCTGGGTCTAATATCACTGGACTGCTTTGGCCATGGGGCTGAAGTTCAGGAAAGAACAGGGCTGGACAGAATCTGGGGTGTCATCAGCTAGGGTGAAGGTGGAGGCACCAGGGTTAAATAAGAGAGTGGGGCAGAGGTATGAACCACTTACCCGCATTTAAAGTGAGGGAGGGACCAGAGGCAAAGAAATCAGATTCCATGAAGCTCCAGCTCCCAGAAAATGTTTCCAGAAATAGAAAAAATGACTATGCAGATGTGTGTCCCATTTGTGCCCCGTTTGACTTCTTCCAGGCCCACCTTCTTCCCTATTCTGTCACCCTTCACCCAAGTGTTTGCAAAGTACAGGAAGAAAATGCAGATTTAGATCATCTCAAAAATGTGAAACTGCCGCCTTTAGCAACAGGAATGGTTTGATTCTTTGTGCACTCACTCAAGGGCACAGTATGAGTCATCTGAGGTTCTGAAAATTCAGCAGGAACTAGGCATTTTAATACCCTAATTGGCGAAGTGAAGGGAGGTGGGGGTAGAAAAGCACCAGGCAGGAAATGCTGAGTGTCCGATGAGGGAAGATCCCGGGAAGGCTTACACCTTAGGCTCTGGAAACAGTGACGTCAGCACACGTGGTGACCCCAGTTGAGTCAGCTCTCTCCTTCCTTGGGACCCAGACCCAGGGCTGGGGACACTTCCCAGGATCTCCCAGCCTACCCCCCAGCCCCACCCCACCCCCTTGGTCCTACAGCTTGGGACTTGTTTCAGAGTTGGGTTGATGACTTCATCCTGAGTCTGAGTCCAATCTCTGCCGACAACACCAGGGGCCAAACAACCTGTGCCTGCCGGGTGGCGTCACAGCAGTGGGGCACGGGGGATTTGGGGCCAAGCAGAGTTGCCTTGGACTCCAAGGGGCTTTTGTTACTGAATTGCCCGAGCAGATCTGAACCAGGAAGCATTACCCCGTGAGGCAGGTAGGCGTTCCTGATTTACGAATTCTTTTTTTTTTTTTTTTTAGATTTTATTTATTTGAGAGAGAGCCAGAGCGCACAGAGGGAGAGGGAGAAGCAGACTCCCTCCTGAGCAGGGAGCCCAACGTGGGGCTCGATCCCAGGATCCTGGGATCGTGACCTGAGCCGAAGGCAGACGCGTAACGACTGAGCCACCCAGGCGCCCGTTTATGAATACTTATCCTTCTTCAATCAGCTCGCTGAGCCTTCAGAGTCAGGTTGATTGTCACAAAAATTGCAATTATAATCACTAATCACAGGAATGGCTACTTATTATTAAATTAATACTAATTTTTCTATAGCTAATAATTCTTATTTATACACTTATAATACTCTGGGATAAACTAACTTCAACACGTGATCTCACCTACCCATCATGACGAGTCCTGAAGGATACATTGTCATCTTCATTTTATTTCTGAGGAAACGTGTTCACTCAGTTATTACTTCAGTAAAATGCATCTCTTGCCAGCTGCCGTTGAAAATGGGAAGAAAGGGGCGCCTGGGTGGCTCAGTGGGTGAAGCGTCTGCCTTCAGCTCAGGTCATGATCCCAGGGTCCTAGGATTGAGCCTCACATCAGCCTCACATCCCTGCTGAGCAGGGAGCCGCTTCTCCATCTCCCGCTCCCCCTGCTTGTGCTCTCTCTCTCAAATAACTAAACAAAAACTTAAAAAAACCCACTTTATTGAGGTATCATGGACACACAAGAAGATAATCAGGCACATGCATGAGACTCTGACAGGCAGGGCCACGTAGAGCCTCGGTGGTGACAGGGCAGGTAGCCTTGGTGGCCACATCCAGCTCCGGGGACGGGCCGTGTCCTTCGTGTCTTGTGTGGCGCTGAACTAGTTCTCAGCACAACGTGGGCCAGGAGCTTCCCTGTCTCCTGCCCCACTGCCCAAACCTAATGTACTGGCATTATTCACGATTTGATGAGATCGCCAAAATCCTATACTGTTTTATCCTGACCTTCTGCTTATGGAAGCAAAACTCAGTCTCTGTGGCTGGCCGTGAAGAGCCCTGTCCGTGCACGGCTGTGCCCTGTGATCCTCCACAGCCACGAGCCCCAGCCCCCAAAGCGGGTGGGGACGTGCGGGGACAGCTGGGAAAGGGGGCCACTGGGGAGGCAGCAGCCTCACAAAAACCTTAGCCGCTAACCATCTACCTTTACCACTGTGGCAGCCGCCTTGGTCCCAGCCTGCTAAGGAGAAGCCTGGAGTCCAGGCTGTGTCCCAGCCCAGCAGGGCTCGCTTTGTGCATGACCCTGAACAAGGCCTTGAAGTACACCTTCGTCTGCACCGCCCACCTCGGCTACAACTCGGGTTTCGTTACTGGCGGAGCTCCGATGGGCAAGGCCTGGGCTATATTCTTTTATATCTGCCCTCGAGAGCCTGCGGGGTGAGCAGCTGTATGCCTACTTTGCAGTTAGGATGCTGATGATGCTCCGAGGGGCTACCTCGCTTCCAAATTCACCCGGCTGTAAATGGTAGAGCGGGGGTTCAAGCCTGTGTCTATCACAGACTTTGAAACCAAAGGACCTTACAGTAATAGAATAAAAAGATGAACAGGAGGGGCGCCTGGGTGGCTCGGTCGTTAAGCGTCTGCCTTCAGCTCAGGTCATGATCCCGGGGTCCTAGGATCGAGCCCCGCATCGGGCTCCCTGCTCCGAGGGAGGCCTGCTTCTCCCTCTCCCACTCTCCCTGCTTGTGTTCCCTCTCTCGTTGTGTCTCTCTCTGTCAAATAAAAATTAAAAAAAAAAAAAGATGAACAGGAAAAGTCCAGCTATTCAGCCTATCATAGGAACACAGCGATAACCTCATATGTGACCCCCCCACACACGGGGAAGCATCCCCATAACCGCTGGATTGATACAGATAAACTCCGATCTCACAGCCCCCTGAGAAGAAGACCCCTACCTGGTTTTTCCCAGGTGATTCTGAGATGGTGTAAATAAGATCTGTCTCCTTCCATAGAGACAGACCCTGCAGGTGTTCACGCCCCTGTGTGATTGCCTCCCCTTGAGTGTGGGTGGGACCTGGGACTTGCTTCTCAGCCGGAGGAGCAGAGCAGGTGGGCCGTCACTCCTGGGACTATGTTAGCAGACGGTCTCCAATGCGTTCTCAGCTCCCACGCTTTGCTGAGGCAAGTGGCCGGGCTAAGGATACATCACAAATCTGTGTTGTTTGAAGCCCCCGAGTTTCTGGTGGCTTGTTACGGCGATAAACAATCGGCTGCCAGCAGCTGAGAGGCAGGCGTGTTGTCCCCGGGGCCTTCGAGGTGCCTGCCCAGCATGGCTGCCCCGAAGAACAGGTCTCTGACTCCGCCCCTCCAATATGTCCCCCATATTGCCTCAGAGAGATCATTCTGAAATGCTGATTTATTTGTGTCACTCTCCTCTTTAGACTTGTTGGTGGCTCCCTATCATTTTAAATAAAAATCCAAACTATTTAGCCTAGCAATCAAGGAACGTCCCTGTCAAACTGCTATGCCAGGCTCTTCTGGGCACTGCTGCTGACCCCCTCCCACCCTGGGTTCCAGCCACTCCCACCGGCCACCCTCCCAGCTGCCCCTCCTTGGGTCAGAGCCCCTGCACCTGCAGGCGCTCCCGCCCGAAGACGGTCTCTCTCCTTTGCCGGGTGAGTTCCTACTCATCCTTTACAGCCCCCTCTCCTGAAGCCCTCCCACCTCCTCCCAGAGCCCGAGCCCCAAGGTCAGCCCACCACTGAGCTCCCCTGGTGCCTTGCAGGCCGTTACGCCATGCATCACACTGAATTAGAATCATTTTTAAGCTCAGCCCCCTTTCTAGTCTGAGTTCTCTCTGCAGAACTTGATACATGTTCTCCTTCTTCATGTCCTTTTGTTCCCCCTCTTTCTGCCTGGAAAACATGGCTTGAGGAGTAAACGCAGGGCATTACTAACAACACCCAAGGCTGAAGTGAGGCTCTCGTGGGTCAGAGGGCAGCAAAGCCGATTACTGTAGCGGGTGCACAGGGCAAGCTCTGTAGACACGTGAAGCGTGAATGCAGGGAGGTCTGCAGTTGCCCGAGATAGAATCTCGTGTTGCTGCTATTGTCCCCTCACTGTGAGGGACAGGCCGGGGACCCGAGAGACTTCCTCTTTCTGTTGGAGAGAGCCACCTACTCTGTGTCAGAACATTACAGAGTGACCTTTCCTGAGACTTTGTTCTTAAAGACCCAGCATGTAAACTGTAGTTCCTTCCTGTCCCTAAAATATTAAATGATGGGACAGGCTTGACTCAAAGGCCCTCTCCGGCTCTCCTGGGCTTGCCGACTGTGACCACTCAGACACAAGCCTTGGTATCCAAACCACAGAGAAAACGGCTTCTCAATTTCTTTTCTTTTTTTTTTTTTTTAAGATTTTTATTTATTTGACAGAGAGAAAGACAGCAAGAGGGAACACAAGCAGGCGGAGTGGGAGTGGGAGAAGCGGGCTTCCCGCCGAGCAGGGAGCCCGATGCGGGGCTCTATCCCAGGGCCCTGAGACCATGACCTGAGCCGAAGGCAGACGCTTAACGACTGAGCCACCCAGGTGCCCCATGGCTTCTCAATTTCATGGAAGGGGCCGCCTGGCTGGCTCAGTCGGTAGAGCGTGTGACTCCTGATCTCAGGGTCGTGAGTTCGATCCCCACGTTGGGTGTAGTGATGACTTAAAAATAAAATCTTTAAAAAAAATTTTTTTCTCACCACTTATTTGTCCCAGGTGGGGAGGGGGGCACAGATGTCACACAAACCTGGTTATCCAGAGAAGGAGGCAGGGGAAGGGTATAGATAGTATTCCTGACTCCTTCCCCGTTTAAACTTACAGTGAGAGCAGCCTTAAGTCACAGACAGGCCGATGTGGGCGGGGATCCCTGGAGAAGAGGTGCATGCAGCGAAAACCGTGCAGCCAATATCTGAAACCAACAGCAAATGACTCAGTTTCAATTTAAATGAACTGTTGACACCACATTTCAACATGAGGGTTGGAGTTGGCCAAGTTCACATTTAGATATGAAAAGCAGGAGTACATCTTTTCAATCTATCTCTTATCAGTTCATGGTTGATTCCAGACAGTGAAAAAAATATATACGTATATTAAAAAACCCCACCGGCTCAGATAATGGCTGATCCATGGCTTTTGGAGTCTCCAGGCTTGGGTCAGAGCCAGTCCAATGGCGCAGAAATCTGTTATTTGAGTGGCTGAGAAGTCAGTGTGAAAGGAGAGCACTGTTTCACGGTCCACATGGGATGGAGGACACCTGTACGTATCTTGTGCTTCACTGCAGGAGTGTTTCCAATCAGCGTGGTTCCCCCCTCCCAGCCCGTCTCCCAACACCCAGATTTAGGAGCCTTAGAAAATTGTTCATTTATTCCCCTTGCCTGAGTTACAGACTTCAATCATCCAAGAAATATTTATTAGCCTTCTTTACATCGGGCACTGCAGATGCAAATTGGAGTAAGCCTTTATTATTTCCTCCCTCAAAGGGGAGACAAAAGATAGCTGGTTCCAACAGATTGTGTAGTGAGGAGGGGGTGTTTAGTAAACATTTCAAGAAGGAATGAACGAAGAATATGCTATTATAATGGGGGAAGCCCCAATACTATGGCGTGTGCTCAGAATGACACTAGCTAGGACTGCGAGTGTTACACTAAAGTCTTTCTTCCTGGAGCCTGGGTGGCTCAGTCGGTTAAACGTCGACTCTTGATATCAGGCTGTGATCTCAGGGTCATGAGATTGAGCCCAGAGTCGGCTTGAGCTTCTCTCTCTTCCTCTGCCCCTTCCCCCACCTCCACTCACTCACGGGCTCTGTCTCTCTAAAAAAAAATACATTAATTAAAATAAAATAAAATCTTTCCTCTTCATATCAACCTAGAATCATAACATTTGCCCTTTGCCTTTTGCCCTTCCGGATTCCATCATGGGTTGGTAGTGTCAGGGGGCAGCACGACTCCGTATTCGTTTAAAATAAATAAGGCTGGGGCGCCAGGGGGCTCAGTCGGTGAAACGTCTGCCTTCAGCTCGGGTCATGATCCCGGGGTCCTGGGATCGAGCCCCACGTCAGGCTCCCTGCTCGGCGGGGAGCCTGCTTCTCCTTCTCCCTCTGCCTGCCACTCCGCCTGTTTGTGCTTGCTCTCACTCTCTCTCTCTCTGTCAAATAAATAAAGTCTTAAAAAAAGATGATTGTCTTTTTAAACAGTATTTTTTTAAAGACTAAGGAATTACTCATGAATAAATACTGATGTGTAAGGCAAGGCACTAAGTGGCTGAGGGAAGGTGGGGTTGCTCACATAATCTGGGGTAGACCCAGAGCTGCCAGCGTCCCAGGAATGGGGTCTGGGAGGCCCCCCTGCAAGTCAGGTGGCACTCTGCCTCTCTCGGCCCACAGCTGCTCCAGATGCTGCCGGTTCCCTCGTGGGGACACGACTGTTCCGCACACCCTCGTGCTCACCCAGAGCCCCTTTGCTCATTCTTGGTCCCTCCCTCTCAGCTCTCGCTTTGTGAGGTTGACCTCTGGATCCTTCTGCTGGGCTCTTGGAGCAAGGACTCCAAAGTCCCACAAGAGGCCCCCTGTTTTCATGCCTGGCCATCAGCCAGCCTGTGGCTAGCTGTCGGTGGGACCCTTGTGCACCTGAGTCTAATCAGTGAGGAGCCCGTAGTGGCCCTTTGATACTGGCATTTCTAACAAGGGAGCGGGGCAGGCAGACTCACTTGGAAGGGCCTGTGGGCCACGAACAGGCGTCTCTTGTGTGGTTTTATGTGTGGCATAAGCCATCTGGATGTCATAAGACTTCAGAGTTTCTGAAGGTAGAGCAGAGAGAAAATGCTCAGAGGGCCCCCAGATCCCAGAGTCCCCCACCTGGTGATGGGGATCAGAGCAGTTTGGGCACAGGAAGGAAGGTCTCTGGTTGTGGAATAAGCTCATTGTAGAAACAAAGTTTTATCGAGTCTCTGCATGCTTGGGGCAGATTCTTAGATCCACTAAGTCTTGGATCTTTTTTGGTACGAGGTGCTAGGGGATTGAGAGCTACTTTTTAAGAAAGCATATCTTCTGGAGTGCTTAACCGTGCATTGCTAATAGATCATCCTAAGAACATTGTGGATTGGGTGTTATAATCCTTGCCATTTTACAGAGCTCCAAACTGAGGCTCAGAGAGTTTCGGTTACTTGCCTCAGGACACACAGCTATGGTATATGGAGGAGCCTCTAAGAACCTCAGATCTAACCGAGCTGCCTTCTCCACCCCTCCTTGGCAGCAGCCCCCAGGAGGGCACAGCCTGTTCCTGATGGGCTCATGGGTCTCTCCCTGGACTAGGGGGCAGGGAGGGGCTTTATCACCCCATCCCTAGGGCCCACAGTTCATGCTCAAGAGGCCAGTACATGAAGGAATGGTTGCATAATTGGCTGCATTACCCAGATCAAGGGAAAAGTGAGGGAAAAGTGAAGAAGTTTCCAGAGGGCCAGGGCAGAGGTGAAAGGAGGTATGAAGACCCTTCCTTGTGTGTGGCCTTGGCCACATTCAGCCTGTGCTGGGTGGGAGAAGGTGTAGTAACCTCCCTTAGGGACACAACTCGGTCTCAACTGTGCCTTGGGCTAATGGCCTTTTGGGAACTTTGGAAGTAAGATTTCAAGCAAGGAGTACAGGTAAAGGGAAGACCCCTCCCAGCCTGTTCCCACCAGCCAAGCTCCACGGTGGGAAGGCCTTCCCACTAGCTGGGAAATGGGAGGGGGCCGCTTTCCTGCTGGTGCTGATTGCTCAATTTTGTTTGCTTATTTGTTTTGTTTTGTTTTGTTTTATTTTTTTGCACAGTGATTTGATTGTTTGATTCATCTCTTGTTTTTATTTAATAAACATGTATAGATCGACTCTGTGTGGGGCTAAAACCTAAGGCTGGAGAGATAAATAGACTGAGGCCCTTTCCTTGAAGGGAACAAACAAAGGAGGGGAGGTTGAAGCATCAGATAATTTTACCAAGTTACAGATGATGGGGAGTGGAACACAGAGTTAGTCCATGAAATTTTATGAGAGTATCACCGAATGAAGGATTTAATATTTTACCCACAGGAGATATTCTGTGTCTGGCACTGTGCTTGACACTAGAACGGAGCCCACAACATCCTCACGGAAGGCTACCTATCCACAGCTATGTTTGTTTTGTTTTTGTTTTTTTTAAGATTTTATTTATTTGACAGAGACACAGTGAGAGAGGGAACACAAGCATGGGGAGTGGGAAAGGGAGAAACAGGCTTCCCGCAGAGCAGGGAGCCCGATGTGGGCCTCGATCCCAGGACCCTGAGATCATGACCTGAGCCGAAGATAGACGCTTAATGACTGAGCCACCCAGGCGCCCCTCACAGCTATGTTTTTTTAAGAACCAGCCTGATCGAGCTTTAATTCATATGCAATCAAGTGCATATATTTAACATTCTATGATTTGCTAGTTTTCACTTGTGAAATCATCCCCACAACCAAGGTGGTGAACGTAACCATCATCTCCAAAATTTCCTTGTGTCCCCTCTGTCTTCCCCATCTCCCGCCCCTCCCATGGCCCTCCATTTTTGGGCAGTCAACAATCTGCTTTCTGTTACTATAGATTTGACGGTGTGTTCTAGAATTTTCTACAGATAGAATTGTACAGTGGGTGCTCTGTTTTGTCTAGCTTCTTTCACTCACATGATCATGTTGAGACTCATCCATGCTGTGTGTCTGTCAATGGTTTATTTCTTTTTGTTGACGAGTAGGATTCCCTGCATAGGTGTACCACAATCTGTTCATCCATTCACATGTTGATGGACATTTGGGCTGTTCCTCATTTTTTGGCCCATCCGAATAAAGCTGCTTGTGTACAAACCTTTATATGGGCATATGCTTTCTTTCTTTTTTTTTTAAGATTTTATTTTTAAGTAATTGCTACACCTAGTGTGGGGCTCAGACTTATAACCCCAACATGGAGAGTTGCACACTCTACTGACAGAGCCAGCCAGGCGCCCCTGGACACATGGTTTCATTTCTTTAGAGTAAATACCAAGGAGTGGAAAGGTGTATGTTTACCTTTTTTTTTTAAGATTTTATTTGTTCAGAGAGAAAGAGTACATGCGTGCGCATGCAAGTGGGGCAACGGGCAGAGGGAGAAAGAGAGAATCTCAAGCTGACTCCTTGATGAGCACAGAGTCCGATGCAGGACTCAATCCTACGACCCGGAGATCATGACCTGAGCTGAAAATCAAGAGTCGGATGCTCAACCGACTGGGCCACCCAGGTGCCCTGGTATGTCTAGCATTTTAAGAAACTGTCCAACTGTATTCCAAAGTGGTGATGTCATTGATATTCCCAGTAGCAGCGTATGAAAACTCACTTCTTCTACAGGTGCGTAAGGGTGTTTAGTTGTGGTTTAAATCACATTTCCCTGTTGACTACTGGTGTTGAGTATCTTTTCAATGCATATTTGCCACTTCCATACATCCTTGGATGATATGTCAGCCCAAATTTCTGCCCATTTTTTACATTCTCTGATTATTGAGTTTTAAGAGGTCTTTATATGTTCTAGATACTACGCCTTTAATCAAATATTCACTTTGCAGGGCATCTGGGTGGCTCAGTCGGTTGAGCAGCCAATTCTTGATTTTCAGTTCAGGTCATGATCTCGGGGTCCTGGGCTGGAGCCCCTCAGCGGGGAGTCTGCTTGGGGATTCTCTCTCCTTCTGCCCCTTTCCCTGCTTGTTCTCTCTCTCAAATAAATAAATAAATCTTCAAATATACACTTTGCATATATTGTCTCCCAGTCTGTAGCTTATCTTTTCATTTGTTTCAGAAGAGCATCTAATTTTAATGTAGTCCAATCTGTCAACTTTTTTTTTTTTTTTTTTTTGAGGATCATACTCTGGTGTTGTATCTAGGAAATACTTGTTCAACTGAAGTTCCCAAAGATTTTCTCTTATGTTTCCTTATAAAAAGTTTTATGGTTTTAGGTTTTACACTTAGACCTATGAGTTATTTTGAGTTAATTTCTGTACATGGTACAAGATATGGATTGAATTTCATATGGATATCCATATCCAGTTGTTACATCATTATTTGTCAAAAGATTCATCACAGACCTGTACCTCTGAAACAAATAATACATTATATGTTAAAAAAAAAAAAGAAAAGAAAATAGTAGGAAGGGAAAAATGAAGGAGGGAAAATCAGAGGGGGAGATGAACCATGAGAGACTATGGGCTCTGAGAAACAAACTGAGGATTCTAGAGGGGAGGGGGCTGGGGAGATGGGTTAGCCTGGTGATGGGTATTAAAGAGGGCATGTATTGAATGGAGCACTGGGTGTTGTACGCAAACAATGAATCATGGAACACTACATCAAAAACTAATGATGTAATGTATGGTGATTAATATAACATAATAAAATAAAGTTTTACAAAAAAGAAAATAATGAAATCATAATTTAAAAAAAAAGATTCCTTTCTCCACTTTTGTGCACCTGTATCAAAAATCAATCTTCTCTATACATACCTATTTCTGGACTGTGTGTTCTGTCACATTTATCAATTTTTCTAACTTAATGCCAATACTGTGCTGTTTTGGTGATTACAGCTTTATAATAAGTCCTGAAATCAGAGAGTCCTTCCACTTTGGTCTTTTTCAAAGCTGTTCTGGTGAATCTGGATCCTTTGTATTTCCCTCTGAAGTTTACAATCAGCTTGTCAGTTTCTAAAACAAAACAAAACAAAAAAAACCAGATGATATTGATCAGGATTGCACTGAACCTGTAGATTAATTTGGGGAGAACTGACACAGTAACAATCCGGAGTCTTCTGGTGCATGCAGGAGAGGTATCTTTCTGTTAGAATTTCATCAGTAGTGTTCTGTAGGTTTCATTCTACTGTCTTATACCCTTTCTGTCATGGTGATTCTTATGTATTTCATAGTTCCTGATGCTATTATAAATATTATTCTTTTAAATTTGGGTTTCTGATTGTTCATGGCTGATCTATAGACACACAATTGATTTTGATGTATTGATCTTGTATCCCGCATCCTGGCTGTTATGGGCTGAATTACGTGCCCTCAAAATTTACGTGTTGACCTTCTAATTCCTAGTACCTCAGAATGTCACTGTATTTGGAAATAGGGTCTTTAAAGAGGTAATTTAGCTAAAATTGGGTGGGCCCTAATCCAATATGACTGATGTCCTCATCAGAAGGGGAGAGTGGGACACGGACACACACAGGGCAGACAGTGTGGGGACATGGGGAGAAGATGGACAAGGAGGGAGGCCTCAGAAGAAGCCAGGCCTGCCACTGCCACCACCCTGAGCTCAGACTTCTTGCCTCCAGAACTGTGAGCAAATAGGTTTCTTTGTTTATGCCACTGGGGCCCTGATACTTTGTTACCACAGCCCTAGCAAATTAATACACATGCTAACCTCACTCAGAGCTTTGTTGTGGGCTCCACTGGATTTTCTGCATAGACAATCATATCAACTGTAAAGAGCTTTGCTTCTTTCTTTCCAGTCTGGAAGCCTTTTATTTCTGTTTCTCATCTAACTGCCCTGACGAGGACTCCCAGTACCACATTGAATAGGAGTGGCAAGAGCAGACACCCTTACCTGCTCCTCATCCTATGGGGCCAGTGTTCAGCCCTTCACCACTAAGTATGATGTTAACTGTAGGTTTTTTCATAGATACCCTTTGTCGAATTGAGGAAATTCCCTTTCTGGTTCTTAGTTTCATAGCTATGATTTTTAAAATTCCATTTCAAAAGTGGGAAGATGGAAACCCCAAATAGCTGGTCAGACTTTCCCTACCGTTTCCTACGGTTGTAGATATCTAGTGTACAATATGGAGAAATTGTCACAAGCACGGATGCTAGATCCATACTGCACAGGTGTGCCTTACTTTCTTCTTCTGTAAAATGGGGATAATCATAGTATCTAGCTCATAGGGTTGTTCTGAAGATTACAGTGTGAACAGTGCCTGACTACTAAGAAGTGCTGTGTAATTTTTTTTCTCCCCTATGTTCATTTAAAATCATGGAAGACAACCAGATTCTGCTTTAGGAGGCAAGCCAATCATGCTGACTTCCAGATATGGGTTTTGCTCCATCTTTTCCCCAAGGCATCATGCTCTTGGTAGTGCAGTTAGAATTTTAGACTGGAACAATTGTCATCTGCCTCTACCTCCGGCCCAAAGCAGGAATTCCTTCTGCAGGCCGCCCCTGACCAGCTGCTGGCTCCCTTCTGAGCAAAAATTCTTGAGGCTAATTGCATGTCCCGGAATCCCGAATTTCTCAGTTCTGGGAAAGTCTAGCCGTGAGGTGACAGTGAGATTTCTCAGGGACTGGGAAGCCAAATTTCCATGCTCATTGTATGCATTACTAGGTTGTCCAGTCGCTTCCACCATGACACCTGACAGAATGGGTCTCCTGGGAACTGGCAGCTCCTCTTTCTTGCCACTAGGGAACCGAACTAGGGTCAAGGGTAGGCCTGGCATCTCTGCTTTAGCAACTGCCCAGATCCTGAGTCAACACCTGAATAAAGTCTAGGCTCCTTTTATTTAGCCCCATTGTGGGTGGGAGAGTAACTAGGCTCAATCCTTTCATGGCATATTTGAAAGGACTCAAAGTCTGATTCCCAGAAATTCTTAGCTAAAAGAGCTCTTGGTTTCAGATTTGACACCAGTCTTTCCCTGATAGAGCAGCAGGCTGTTTTGCTCACTGGAACAGTATTGTTCCATAAACAAGCAAGAGATGCATCTGCTACAAAGTCAAAATTTCCATCTAAATTTTAGCTAATAGAAATATAAGGACTGATTCAGGCTCTAGATTTTTAAATCTCCTGAGCCTGGCAGCTGTGTTTTCACTCTTTTTACTAAACGCTGCAGTTTAGGATTTACGGAATTATGAAAAACACACTGGTGGCACCAGAGCTCAAATGGGGTAGGCTCCCCTGCCCCAAGTATTGACTGATGCACCTACACCCCCCTTTTTTTTGCTGATGGTGGGGGGAAAAGGCTCTCGAAAATGATCCAGCTACAAGAGACTGAGCAAAGGGTCTCAGGCTTTCTTAGTTTGAGGATCCTTTTTCTTAAAATAACTGAGCATTAAGTGCAAAACTATGCCAATGTCACATTTGCTGTGCCCATTTAGTAACAGATAAGCGTGCAAGGTCCGGACATGTTTATACAACTAGCAATTGCTCTGCAAAACCATCAACAGCTCACAGCCCAACAATCTTCCAAAATACTATGCGATGCATTTAAAATCTGCAACTTTGCAAGGAGGCACCCACAAAATACCTCCTTTGAATTTGCATATTTGTGTACAAGAACACACACCACACCGTTGATATAGGATTTGAGCTAGTCTTAAATGCTAAAAAGGTCCCCACAATTTGCTTTGCTTAAATGCACACTCAAAACTTTATTAAAAACATTTTTCAAAAATAAGCAAGACATTAGCAAGGCTCGGTGGAGGGGTGGAAAATGGATCGTATATCTTTAACCCGCAGAAGCTAAAAGGCGTTTTTTGTTGTTGTTGTTAGCTAACAATGGAAACTTTTTGTTTTTTAAGTGTTTCCCTCCCTCGGTCTTGCCAAGCAATAGAAAAAAAAGAAGAAAAGAAAAACTTGTTCCGCTGAGTTCAACCCCAGACGGGCTCACAACTTCCTTCCTGCTTTCCTCCCCCAAGCCCCCGCCTTTCTCCCTCCTCCCGCCTCCCTCCTACCCACCCCACCCCCCCACTTTTTTTTTTTTTTTTAATCGCACATTGAACAAACACTGAAGTAGCCGGAGCAGACGCTGACAGGAGTAGTGTCTGCACGGCCCAGAAGGGCGTGCGGGGCCGGTCCGGCGGAGCCTCCGCGCGATCGCCGGCCCCAGCCCGGGAGCTCTCCCCCAGCGTTCGCGCTCCCTTTTTTTTGTCTTCCATAACTCGCTCGGGAGGTCGATCCTGAGCTTTTTCACTTTTCAAGCCATCTTGTTCCTACGAGGTCTGCGTCCCTGGGCCGTACAGTCTGCACGGGCCCGGGCAGCTGAGAAATAGCAGGTAAGTTTGGCGGCTTTTTCACGGCTCTCGCCTCCGAGCCCTCTCTCCCCTCCCCTGCCCCAGAGCCAACCTGGGCGTTCCGGGTTCTGGAGAGGCGCAGAGGTGGGCGGCGGGGACGCGGACGGGGTGTGAGCCGGGAGGGCGGCGGGAGCCGGGGCGCGGGGAGGGGAAGAGGGACGCGTTCGGGGTGTCCCTCCGGCTCGCCTTCCGGGCCGCCGGCCCCCGCCGCCTTCCCCGCGCCCTCCGGGCGCCCACGGCTCGGGCGGCCGGGCTGCTGGGCTGGCGCCGGGTGAGGCTGCCCAGGATGCGGACGAGCCCGGCCCTCGGCCGCGCCTCCCGGCGTTCGGAACGCGGGCCCGGGCGGGGTGCGGAGCCGGGCTGCAGGCGCGCGGGCCGCGGGGTGCCTCCGAGTGGGCGCGGGTCCCGGTGCCGCAAAGGCAGCCGCGTCCTCGGGTACAGGGCGTGCGGAGGGCTGACTCCCCGTGCGCGCGCGTACACACACACACACACACACACACGCCTCCGCGGGGCGCGCACACACACACACACACGCCTCCGCGGGGGGCGACGACAGGGAGCGGCGAATATTGGTTCCGGTATAGGGGACGTGCAGCGCTTCGGCCCCGGGCGCGCGCAGGCGCGCACACACTCACAAAACACACTTGTTTGGGGACAGGCGACAAGGCCAGTGCTGAAAAATGCCTCGGCTGCGGCCCCGCCGCGCGCCCGGGCCTCCGTAGTCCGAGGGTCCCAGCCCCGAGCCCGGGGTCGGTGAGGTAAACGGCCGGCGCGCAGGCGTCCTCCCGCTGCCCGGCGCAGGTAGCGGCTGGGTAGGCAGGTCTCGCTCAGGTTCCCTCCGAGTGGGTCCCTGAGGCCAGAGAGGGTGGTGGCGGCAGAAGCCGCGACACAGGGGCGGGCTTCCCTCCCTCCGGCTTAAAGCAGGGTTTGCTCGGCCCGAGGAGACCCGCAGACGGTGGATGGGGTGTCCGCACCCTCGGAGCGATCCGAACCAGCCGCGCCCGCACGCAGCACACTTAGGAACCAAGTAGCCCTACGGGGGCCCCTGCCAGCCCGCGTGGCTCTGGGGAGGAATCTTAGAATTGGACTTTGCAGGGACCTCCAAGCGCACATCACACCCTGGGGTGAGGGGTGGGAGCGCACTCGGGAAGCTCACACCCGCAGCCGGGCTCTGTCCGCGCCGAGCCGCGCCCTCCCGGTGGCGGAGACGTCCAATGGCACCGAACCTCCGACAGACGGGGCTTCCGCGGGACGGCCGCCCCCGCCCCCCCATCCGGTGTCCCCTCCCCATCGCCCCCCTCCCCCGCCCTCCGGGGTCCTGACTTTCCTCCTTGTGTCTCCACAGTGGCGCTGTCGTTTATGGAGCTTTGGGCGGGGGCTGAGCCCTCGGTGTTGCCCCCCCACCCGCAGCCCAGGCCATGCCACCGCCTCGGCGCGCTCAGGCGCGGCCGCCGGGTCTCCAGGGCTGAGCCGGGAGCCGCGCGAGGAGGAGGCGCCGGCGGCGGAGCCCGCTCGGGAGCCGCGGCGGCGGGCAGCGCGGCGGACCCAGTACTATGGCTGTGTATTGCTATGCACTCAACAGCCTGGTGATCATGAATAGCGCCGAGCAGGTGAAGAGCGGAGGCCCCCGACCCAGCAGCAGCGAGACGCCCCCGCCGCCGGGCAGGGCCGTGCTGAGCCCCGGCAGCGTTTTCAGCCCCGGGAGAGGCGCCTCTTTCCTCTTCCCACCCGCCGAGTCGTTGTCGCCCGAGGAGCCCGGGAGCCCCGGGGGCTGGCGGAGCGGCCGGCGCAGGTTGAGCGGCGGCAGCTGCAGCAGCGTGGGCAGCCCGAGTTGGCCGGGCCGCCCGCGAGGGGACGGGCAGCAGGTGGTGACCGCCGGGTCCCTCTCCCCTCCGGGGCCGGAGGAGGCCCAGAGGAAGCTGCGAATCCTGCAGCGCGAGTTGCAGAATGTGCAGGTGAACCAGAAAGTGGGCATGTTCGAGGCGCACATCCAGGCGCAGAGCTCCGCCGTCCAAGCGCCCCGCAGCCCGCGTCTGGGCAGGGCTCGCTCGCCCTCCGCCTGCCCCCTCCGCAGCAGCAGTCAGCCCCCAGGGAGGGCCCTGGCTCAGAGCGAGGAACGGAGGACAAAGTCGTGGGGGGAGCAATGTCCAGAGACTGCAGAGACCGGCTTCTCGGCCGGGAGAGGAAGAGCGCCGGGCCTGTGCCTCTCCGAGGGCGACGAGGGGGTGGCACATTTCCCCCACCCTGACGCCCCGTCAGGACCAGGGGCTCAGGGTGCAGCGGTTTCTGCAAGAATGGAGAAGGGGACCCCGGCCAGACCCCACTGTGGCTCACCTAGAGCTATGGAAATTGACAAGAGAGTCTCTCCACCTTCGGGGACGCGCAGCTGCCAAGCTCCCCCGTCGGGGCTGGTCGGCGTGAACTTAGGGATGGCCACAGAGGGGACAGCGAGAGCCACATCCAGTGGGCCACATCATCCACACGACGCTGGCCTCACTGAGCGGCCTGAGAGGGCCCGCGAGTTCGGGGGTGTGCACCCCGGGGAATCCCTGGTGCAGAGTCAGGGGCAGTCTCTGGGCAGCCAGACAAGCCCAGCCCCAGAGAGGGGCGGGCCCCGCAGCGGAGAGCCCCCTGGGAAGGTGGGGAAAGGAGATCCGCCCGGTGGCGCGCAGGGCCCTGGGGCGCCTGAAGCCGGAAGGCCAGAGGACAGAACTGTGAATGCGCAAAGCTCGGAGCTTTCTGAGGCCCCGAGCCGGGTCAGGCCACCCCCAGACCTGGGCTCTATAGGCCCCGAGGTGACCCAGGGTGGGGCCCCAGTGATCAGGGAGCCTCCACAGCGCTCCAGGGGAGTGGATGAAGGGTCTCCAACGGCGTGGGGCTTGCTTGGGGGCAACCGCTCTGCACAGCCAGAGACCCAGGAGGTGGACGCAGGAATTTCCTCTGGCCGAATGCTGGAGGCTTTGCCCTCCTGGGAAGCCGTGAAAGATCTGAAAGAACCTCCGTGCCTTCCTGGGGACAAGCTGGGGGTGCAGCCTGGGAGCTCCGGGGCTTGGCTGGGCCCCATGGAGGCAGCCCAGCTGGCTTGGACGTGTGGCACAGGGGTGCAGTCGAAGGGTGCTTGGGGAAGCCCCCAGCAGGACAGAGCTACCCACCCCAGCCCAGAGCTGCTCTCCCCAGACGGGAAGGACAAGCCTTCCCCAAGAGAGGCCTGCAGCCCCAGCAATATACCCGCTGTCATCATCACAGACATGGGTGCCCAGGAGGACGGGACCTTGGAGGAGGTACAGGGAAGCCCCCAGGGTAGCCTGCCCTTGAGGAAACTGTCATCTTCATCTGCCTCCTCCACGGGCTTCTCCTCCTCCTACGAAGACTCAGAGGAGGACATCTCCAGTGACCCTGAGCGCTGCCTGGACCCCAACTCCGCCTTCCTGCATACCCTGGACCAGCAGAAGCCCAGAGTGGTAAGTCACGTTCTGACATTTTCCTTCGACTCCTTTGCACGCCCCTGTTGTTCTTACTTTGTACTGAGTCATGAAGACTCCGATCAGGGCCCTGGGGCGGTCACAACTTACGATCGTCTCCAGGTGTGTGTGCTGGGGAGGTGGCTGGGCACATTGTAGTGGGGACAGTAAATCCAGTCACTTCGCTTGCCACTCCCATGAACATCTTAAAAAACGATATTTAAGGTACCTTTCTGGCAGGTCACGGCTCCCTTCTCGGGGAGACAATATTCCTGGGTGTTACCAGAAACTCCCTGATGAATCCCAGAAGATAATGAACAGAGCTGCTGAGTATAGCTTTTGTCTGAGCAGGTGAAACACTTAATTCTGTGATACCTTTGGGCAAGAAAGACTGACAAGGTCATGAAATTATCTCGGCTTCTACTCATAGGCTGGGAAAATGAGCCGTGTGATTCTATTTCGGGGCTCCGAAACCTGGGGCTGTGCTTGGGCCAGTGTTGTGGGTGAAGAACCACCTGGCCTCAGGTGGTTGTCAGGACAGCGCAGTATTTGTGGGATCCGTGTAACTTAGATACAGTTTGATGTAGGAATTAAAATAAAAACCATGCTTTGAGCTACACAGACAATTTTTAAAAATAGCAGAATGTTATATTCGATTATATTGCCTGAGCTAGGCACTGGGTGATATCTCTAGGATAGAGAGTTCCTAATGCATATGCTTGCTGGCTGGTGTAGGTACATTTCAGGTATGTTTTCAGTACATTTGTTTTAAGATTATTTATTTATTTGAGAGAGTGAGCGCAAGCAGGGGGGAGGAGCAGAGGGAGAGGGAGAAACAGACTCCCTGTTGATCAGGGAGCACCATGTGGGGCTCGATCCCAGGACCCCGCGATCGGGACCTGAGCTTCACCTCCTGAGCCCCCCAGGGGCGCCTGAAGCGCCATTGTTTTGATTCACCCTACTAACATCTTTTTCTAGCCATGGGTATTTATTTGTTACATAGTTAATCTCAGTCCCAGGCTGTTTTCACTCTTAGGAGGATCAGAGTGTCTTAACGGAAGATGTTAAGAGTTGAAGCTAACACTTCTGAAAAGGTCTGGACTTTCTCTTACTTTTCCGGAGTATAGGGGAATTTCCTAGTTCAGAGTGCAAGGGGAGGGGTTCTGGTGCTATGCTGGGGGAAGGTCTGGGTTTTATTGTAGTAGGGAGCCTTCGGACTGCATCTTGAGTATCAAATACTATTCATCCTATGGCAATAACTCCAACCATAGCTGCTAAGAACTTTGTATTTCTACTTTGCATCCTTCTCGAAGGTATTTTGGACCTCAAACCCCTTCCCTCTTGGACTTCTACTTAAGTAATCACAGTCTGAATTTTTGAAGACCAGGCATTCCTTTTCACGAGACTCTGCTTTCTCTGATGATGGGGAGGCAAGTGTGTATGCAAAATTTGGCCCCAATTAGCCTGGCGTTTCGTGGCAGGACAGGGCTGTGGGCACAGGCACACCGGCTTGGTGGGGAGGAACGATGCACCTGGGAAGGGATGGACATCCTTCTCAATGTAGGCGCTCACGTTTCTCTGACTTCGCGCCCACAATTATAGGCCTGGTGGAGAGGGTGGTCCTCCGTTCCACTCTTCCCGTTTGCTTTCAAAACCCTGACCCGTCGCTGGCACAGCCAGGTCGCTTTAACTTGTTCTCCAGTTTTCCATTCGGCCTGTCTAGTGGCGGATTAGCAGCTCCTGTTGGCTGTCTCTCAAAACAGCTTCTGTGTCCCTGTGAGAAGGGCTGTTGTCTGGAAGTCAGCTGAAGGGGAGATCAATAAGGAAAGGTGCTAATTTTTTTTTTCATTTGCCAGAGGGATGCCAACTGAGAGGCCAGATGGTTGAGTGGTGTGCTGTGAGCTAACAGGTCCACAGGTAGAAATGAGGCCTGCCCGTCGCCTGGGGGGCTTAGTCCGTGAAGCCTCCGGCTCTTGGATCTCAGCTCAGGTCCTGATCTCAGGGTCCTGAGTTCAAGCCCCATGTTTAAAAATAAATGAGAATAAACAAGAAATGAGGCCTGCCTGTTGTCCACCCTCCCTCCCACCTCTACACAGGTTTTCAGACACCCACAGAGGAGAGCCAGGGAAAAATCCCCTGCCAGCTTGGCTCTGTGTCACGTGAGGCCTCGGGGGGCCTGTGTGGGGGGAAGGGTGGGTAACCAACTGGAAATGATGGGATCCTAGGGACTTTTCAGCTGTTGGTTGAGTGCTTGCATGATAAGCTAAATTTTCTTTTTCTTGTACAGATTGTTATGGTGGAGCCCTATCTGTGACACCAAACATCTGCTCATTGGGTCAAAAATCCCTTGATTACCTGATATTGATATTTTGTCTACGGAAGGCCAGACATCTTGATTGACCCGGCCTTTTGGCTGCGCTCCTCAGTGCTTTGTAGATAAGCCTGCTGCTTCTGTCTGTGGGGCTGCCCTTTGCTGCGGGTGCATACGTCCACAGCCGTTCACGCTCACGTGTGCTCACTCTCTCACACACCCTCACGTGCTCACACACACGCCCACAGCCATTCACGCTCACATGTGCTCACACTCACGCACCCTCACAGGTGCTCACACACACGCCTGCTCCTGTTCACGCTCACATGTGCTCATCTTCACACCCTCACACGTGCTCATACACATGCCCACAGCCGTTCACGCTCACGTGTGCTCACACTCATACACACCCTCACAGTGCTCACACACGCCCACTCCTGTTCACGCTCACACGTGCTCACACTCACACACCCTCACAGTGCTCACACGCCCACTTCTCTTCACGCTCACACGTGCTCACACTCACACCCTCACAGTGCTCACACACACCCGCACCCGTTCATGCTCACACGTGCTCACACACATGCCCACAGCTGTTCACGCTCACGTGTGCTCACACCCACACACACCCTCACACGTGCTCACACACGCCCACAGCCATTCACGCTCACGTGTGCTCACACCCACACACACCCTCACACATGTTCACACACACCCACAGCCGTTCACGCTCTCGTGTGCTCACACACACACCCTCACACATGTTCACACACACACGCCCACTCCTGTTCACGCTCACATGTGCTCACACTCACCCTCACACGTGCTCACATAGGCACAGCCATTCATGCTCACATGTGCTCACACTCACACACACCTTCACACGTGCTCTCTCACACACGCCCGCTCCTGTTCACGCTCACATGTGCTCAACTCACACCCTCACACGTGCTCACACACACCCCCACCCATTCATGCTCACACGTGCTCATACTCTCACACATCCTCACACGTGCTCACACACACGTTCACTCACCCGTTCACGCTCACGTGTTCACACACCCTCACCCATTCATGCTCACACTCATACACCCTCACCTGTTCACATTCACATGTGCTCACACCCACATACACACTCACACTGACACATGTTGGCACTCACATGCTCACGTTCGCCCTTGGCCTCACATGTTCATGCTCACACGTATGTGCTCACAAGCCTTACATGCTCAGGCACACACACACGCTCACTCACACACGCTCATACACCCTCATATTCATGCTCATACACGATCACACTCAGATTCATTCACCCTTATGTGTTCACACTCACAATGCACTCAGGTGCTCACACTCACACACACTCACCGTCACACATGCTTGCACACCCACTCACACCCACAGGTTTGAAATTGCATGTTCAGCCTCTCAGTCTTGCAACCAATCGCTGGCCCTCAGCCCCACACTGAGAATTTTTTTTTTGCTGCCCTGCCTTTCCCCAGAGAGGAGGCCTTTTATGCCTTGTGCAGCTTGTTCTTCCCTTCTGTGGAGGAGTGACTGTGGGTGATGCTGTGTGGGCGGAGGCGACAGCCCAGGGAAGCCTGAAGCTGGCTGCTTTGTTCGCTCTCCTGCTGTTGGGTCCCCCTGCTGCTCATCGCTGGTGGAAGCCCCACGGCCCATGTACCGGAATCTAGAAGCCCTCCCTGTGGTTAAAAATAAAGTGAAAAGCAAGTTGTTCGGGAATGCACTCTGAAAATCACTTAGCCATTTAGATAATGCAAATTAGCCGTGGCCCTTTTACTGGAAGGGAATGTGGTCAGAAGGCTGGTGTCCCCCCTTGTTTCCATGGGCAGGAGCTGTGCAGACAGCCTCAGATGCATGCACTGTGCCTCCGGCTTTCTCCTCCTGATGAGCCCGACCCACAGGCCTGTCCCTGAAGTCGAGTATTCCAAGGCTTCGCACCTGTCTGTTTATAAAGGCTCAGATGCGAGATATTGGCTCAGAAGCAATTGTATTGCATGCCTTATGTCTGGGGCTTAAATTCAGGCACCTTCACACTTACTGTTCTCTGTGGTCTGAACAGAAGCGAACTGCACTTGAGCAAGGATGGTGCTCTTGCTTGTTGTTCTTTAAGACAACTAAAAATCCCATCAGTACATCTTGTCTTCCCTCTATCATTCCATTACGAGTATGTGGGCCATGGAAACACCAGGCTTAAAGGATATGTTAAAATATGCGCGCATCTTACTTTAGAAAGTAGATTTTATTGATTTATTCCAAAATTGTGTTATCAATTATATGTACAGAAAATAAGGCAAAACACTGGCCTGGTTACCTGGGGGATCCGTAAAGAAGTATCCTAAAAATTCTTGCCTTCTTGGTACTTAATATTTTATAAGGGCCCTTGGAATTTTGTTTCCTTTGCTTTTTAAAAAAATTTGACTAGTTCTGTGTTTTGGGGGGTGTGTGTGTGTGTGAAAAAGTAACTCACACATGTAGTAAAAAATTCAGACAGTTTAAAATGGTTTTACATGGGGGCCTGGCTGGCTCAGTTGGTGGAGCATGTGACTCTTGATCTCAGGCTCATGAATTCGAGCCAGACGTTGGGTGTGGGGCCTACTTAAAAAGAATATTAAAAAAAAGTTAAAATGGTTTTATGTGGTTTTGAAAAGTGTAACACTTATTTTGGGTAAACCAAATTAAAATGTAAAAGCCTTAGAGGGGTACTTACCAAAAAATAAGTGTAATGGTGAGAACCTTTAAATAGAACATTCTTTTCTGGATAAGAATATCAAAGGCTCGGATTTGTGGGGTTTGGGGTTCAGGTTGTACATGCTGCTTGCTTGAGATGGGGCACACTTCCTTTCTCTCGGGTCTGTGGGGAGGATCTTTCTGACAAGGCCTCGGCACATTTGCGATCTGGGAGGACCCTGGGTCGTCTGTGTGAGGTTCAGGCATTAGTTACTCTGCTCTGTTTAGGGATAAGGAAACCAAGACTCAGAGAGGCAAAGAGACCCAAGGACGACCTATGTGACGCAGTTTCCTCCTTTTAAAATGTGCGCATTTCGTGAAGATGATCTCCGGGAGGTCTGTCTAGTTCTAGCTCTGTGGCTGTATAATTCTAGACTTCTGAAGTAAAACCCAGCCTCTGTGAAGTCCGCCTCAGGGTGTCGGAACATGTGGCCCTCGGACACTGAGGCCCAAACTGGGCACATTTAATTTTGTGCTTTTACTTAAGACCCATTAATCGATCTGCCTCTCTTTGCCGGAAGACCGGTTCTTTGTCATATCGCATTGCAAAAGCGTCATAAATTCTCAGTGTCATACCCGAGATACTCATAAATCGACTGTTATTAGAGGCGGTTGTGATCGGATGCCAGGACACTAACCTGAAAAGTAAAAGATGCATTCCGTTCCCTGTTGTATTTCAATTTGCAAACTCTCCTGCACAGATGATTGCTTTATCAAAGTGGGGGGTGTAGAGAAAAGGGGAGATCGATGCAGAGGCATTGCAGAAACACAGCTCAGGATTTACCTGGCCTTCAGGTTTTATAAGAAAAATGTGTTAAACAAACCAGGTGCTGCTTTTAGAGAGACGCATTTCAGGTGTTGGATAAATAATTTTCAGGACTTTTGTTTTTAAGTGTTGAAGTCGCTTTTCTGATTTTGTTGGCACGTACCCATTGCCTGTAGTCACAGATTAGATTAGTTCTGTGTAGTTTATTTATACTCCTAGGGGGATCGATAAGATTGTCGAGGCCTATTTTATTTTGGCAGCTTTCAACGTAGTTAGCTAAAGGCAGAATTGTAGAGTATTTAATGGAAAGAGTTTTAGATCTTGGTAGAAAAAACTGTGTAGACTTCCGGTAATCAGCAGATGATTGATTTAGAATTAACTCAGGAACCCCTAGCCCGTGTTGAGGTCACACCTTTGGAGTGGAAGTTTCTCTGGTTTTTTTTTTTTTTAAGATTTTTTATTTATTTATCTGAGAGAGAGAATGGGAGACAGAGAGCATGAGAGCGGGAGGATCAGAGGGAGAAGCAAACTCCCCGCTGAGCAGGGAGCCCAATGCGGGACTCGATCCCGGGACTCCAGGATCATGACCTGAGCCGAAGGCAGTCGCTTAACCAACCGAGCCACCCAGGCGCCCCGGTTCTCTGGTTTTGACAGAAGATAAGGCTTGGGCATTGCAGCTTGTGATGCCGAACCCTCAAACCTGGGACAGAGTGTGTCTTGCAAGGATTTTTTTCCTGACCAGGTACACTTGGCTCCGGGGAAAGACGTATTTTTCGTGAATCGGGGAGCACACTGTTGAGGAAATCAAACCCAACCCAAATGTGAACTCTTTCATACTATGAAAAGCCATGTAGAGCGCCAACTGCTATTTGAACATCTGGATGTCCAGTTCTCTCGAGACCGCAAGCGCCCTCGTAGGACAGGGTACTATTGACTTGGTGAGTCGAGGTCACTGGTGCTATCGACGGTCTTAGCACATGGAGCAGGAGCACCAGCATTGTAGCTGTCCCTCAGGCCAGTGGGCCCAGTGCAGCTGGCGGTGGAGGCCACTGCAGAGGTCTGGAAGAACCCGCCGTCCCGGTCTCAGGACCCTCCCTCCAGTCACACGTGACTTGCTGTAGTTCTGACACCAACCTTGAGTCCCACTGCGGTCCTCCCAGACCCCTGGTCATGCACTTTTCCAGGAGTGAACTATTATTTTAAAGACAATTCAGGTGGGGGCACCTGGGTGGCTCCGTCAGTTAAGCATCTGCCTTCAGCTCAGGTCATGATCCCGGGATCCTGGGATCAAGTACCACATCGGGCTCCCTGCTTAGCGGAGAGCCTGCTTCCCCCTCTCCCTCTGATCCTCCTCCCCACTTGTGCTCTCTCTCGGTCTCAAATAAATAAATAAAATCTATTGTAAAAAAAGACAACTCAGTTCTCCCATGCATGTATATGAATCCCATTAGGAAGTTGAGCCTCTGTTCTTGGTGTTAAAAAAATAATAAGAACTTCTCTATAGTGTACATAGTTAGCATAATACAAAGCTGGGTCTGGGAGAGGCTCTAAAGCTCATTTCCTCCATTACCCACATTTTACAGATGAGGAACACAAAGCCAGAGAAGGTTCAATACAGTGACAAGACCCACGTTTACAATTCTTTTCACTTAAAAACCTTGCTTAGCGGATAGGCTCCTCACTCCCCCTGGGAGAGCCTCCTTGGCTTTAAACACAGCACATGTTTTCAAAAAAGGTTTGTTAAGGGGAGGGAGGGATGGCTGAGTGAATGAGCGACAGTATGTCTGCTGCGTTATCTACCCATGAAGGAAATGTCTAACCATCTAGAAGGTGGAGGACAAAGAAAGGGGGAAAGGAATGATGAAGGCGAGCTCACTGCTTCCTCCTGCGAACTTGCTGGTGTAGGGGTGAGGGTACTCGACCATTCCAGTCTGCACCCGGCCTGCAGGCCCCAAGGGAGGCAGAGAGACAGGTGTGACCTCACGGGCCGCTGCGCATCGAGTCAAAGTGCCCAGCACCACACCTGGCAGGCGGGAGGGGCTCAGCAGGTGTTAGTCGAGGCAGCTCGGGAGACATTCTGAGCTCTGGTGAGGCAGTGTCTGCCTGGAAAATCTGCCGGGCCCCTTGCAAGAAAATTCTGTAGCAGTCCTCGGATTTTGTTTAGGTTCCACTTGCATCCCAGTACAATCCTGGGAAGCGAGTCCCCCCCAGGCAAAATGGAATGCAATGAATTTCTCAAAGGCCCGGATTCCCAGGCCAGCTGTGAATCCATCCCAGGCAGTGGTGGGACATTGGGAATGAGGCTGCCGCCCCTTCTCTCTCTGGTTCCTAGAGTGGTTTCCCTTTGTTCAGTCTCAGGGATGGGAGTCCATTAGGGCGGAGGTTCCAGGGCACACCCGGCGACTAGCTCAGTCGCAGCGCGTTTGCAGGGGAGACCCTGCTGATGCTGTCACTGGAAGGCGGCACCTGGCAGGCCTTCTCTGATTAGGAGTGACTTGTGATAAGTCACTGCGCAGGCTTTTGACTAACTGGTCGGGCGTGTTTCTCGAGAATTCCATTAAGAATTAGCTGTTAGAAATCGGATCTTTCCCCTCTGTTGAGCTTTACTTGGGCATTTTATTGACTTGATATCCCCTGGTGGAAGGCCATTCGGTAGAAGGTTCCTCTGCAGGCCTCTTGTCAATACTACACATTCTTTATTTCCTGAAATGTTTACTTCTCTTTTGCACCCAAGCAGCTAAGTTTTACAAGGAACCAGAAAGGAGCAGCTACAGACAGAAAGCACGCAGAACGAGCCTCTGCAGTTCATTTTTACGTATAATTTAAGGGGGGAAAATGCTGTGACTCCCCACCTCGGAATCGGTCGGAAAACTTCTCACCCGGCCCGGGCTGCTGGTGGTGAATTTTCAACCCAAGAAGAGTCTCCCTCGTGAAGTTCACTGTTATCCTGTTCATCTAGCATTTTACTTTTGTGGTAATAAGGTTCTGGTGGAAAGGGAAGATGAAACGATCAGCGTCTCGAACGGAGGCCTGGAGATTATTTCCGTTGACGTGGTGACTAAGATTAGGGGTGGCCCAATTTAGAGGTGATACGGTGTATTACTGGCGAGGGGCGAGGCCCCACCCGCGGCCCAGCAGATCTCCTCCCACGGGTTCTCCCTTTGCCCGCGTTTGTAAAGTTGGTCTCAGTGCATCAGAACGCAGGGACAGGGGACTTGTGCCTTCGGCACTGGGGGCTCCGAGAGCAGTTTACTTTCTTCACCCCTTTTGAAGGGTCCTCTGCCTTCTGCATGCCCCCCCACCACTTTCATCAGAACGAATAAACTGATGGTCCTGTTTTCCAAGAAGAAGCTGTAATATCTTCTATCCCATCGCACTTACCACTTTCCTACTCTGCAGGGAGGGTCCAGCCGGCCGCAGGGGCAGGGATGGAGGGATTTGGGGGCCGGCCATCCCTCAGCACGATCTTCAGTCTCTCTTGGTAGGCCACCAGCTGCTGGGGCCTGGGCGGTTCCAGGGGGAGGTCACTGCACCCCCCGGGCAGTTTCCAGCAAGTGCTTTTCCAAGTTCACGGACATTCTTTCCAGGCTCAGCTCAGTTTGTTTTTTCTTCTCTATGGCAGTTGATGACTGAGTCGTCAAGTGTGTGAGTCTGCAGGATCTCCCGTGAAGGGCTTCCTCCAGAGTTGCACGGGAGCTGGCTCTTTGTCTAGTCTTCTGCTGTGCATGGGTGTGGCCTGTTGTGTTGTGTTTTTACAAGTTAGCTCCCCGAGGAGCAGATTTAACAAAATGCACCTCTTCACCATGGGGAGACTGCCCTGGTTGGGGTAGGGAGAGGAACTTGGGAGTATCACTTCTGTAATGCTTAAAATGCTTATCTAACCTGAATCTGCCAGCAGGAAACTGAAAAGGCCCGTGTATGACAATGACATAGACAGTTTGATCTCTTAACAATGTCAAGTGGAAAATCCAACCGCAGCAGCCGGTAGCTTAAGAAACGGCTAGGACGTTTTGGTGGGACAGCCAATCCTCACACCCAGGTTGCTGAGCCAAGGGGAGGAAATGTGGCTGCTAAGTGGTGGAGCTGGGGGGTGGGAAGATGCCGTTGGGATTTGAGAAACTATTGGAAAATCCTCACGGATGCAGAAATGGCTAATGTGGCAGACATTTTGAATGCCTTAGAGTTGGTATTGTATTTTAAGATTTTTATGTATTTATTTGAGAGAGAGAGCGCACACATGAGAGGGGGGAGGGGCAGAGGCAGAGGGAGAAGCAGACTCCTCGCTGAGCAGGGAGCCCGACTCAGGACTCGATCCCAGGACCCTGGCCGAAGGCAGACACTTCATCGCCTGAGCCCCCCAGGCGCCCCTCTAGTTGTACTTTAGTCTAAGACGTTTTGAATGCCTTACAGTTGGTATTTTAGCCTTTTCCACCCTTCCCCACCTCATCACAGTGGCCACAGCATTAAGCACTCATTAGCATCGAGCATCTCGCTCATTCCAAGTCATTCGGTCGGTGGGTGGTGCGGGGCCTCCTCTGGAAACTCTGCTAGGAGAACTCCGGGGGTGCAGGGTGCTAGAAGGACCAGTGCCTCTCAGATCCACATCTGGCCTCTTTGGGCTGTGGGATCCTCATCTGTGAAATGGGTATATTGATGAAGCCTTCCTACTTCACGGAGTCTTTGTGAGTCTCAAGTGAGATCATTTTGAGAGAGTGATTCTTTCCTGCCTAAACTAGTTTTAATTATGAGCTTTGAAAGCTTTCCCAAAAGGGCAGGTGCTGCATGTGTGCAAGATGGTCCCACGTCGGTGTCGCCGACCCAGAAATTGCCTGTGCCAGCCTCTCAGCCAGAGTGGACTGCGGACGAAGCGTCCTGCCCTGCGCTTTGCTGTCTCATGCGCAGGTGGGGCGCAAATGTGATGTAAGTTTGAGAAGCCAGAGTGGGCGCGGAGGGGGCCGTGAGGCAGGGGTCAGTGTTCCCGGCACAGGGCCGTGAGCTCCTGCATAACTGAGAGGCGACCGTGCTCCATCTAGAGTTTGAGGGTACTTAACGGGGGCATTGATTTTTTTCCAATACCATGTGGTGGTTTTCTCTTCCGTGTCCTGGAAAGCAAAAGGGAGGAATCCAGCAAAGTCTTAAATTTTTCGAGCAGACGCGACATTCAGCAGATAGAAACTGGGCATTTCCTAGACCCGGATAGAAACTGGGCCCTGGATCGGGAAACCTCCGCACACAGCTGGCCTCCCACGCTGACAAGCGGACGTTTGTCCCAGCGGCGCCCACACATCGGGCAGCCACGCCCGTGCTCTGTCTGCAGACACCTGTGCTGAAGAGAACGGCCTGGTCGATGCTCTCCCCGTCCCTGGGGACCTGCCCTCGAGGCAAAGCTGATGCCCACAGATAGACTTGAGAATTGTGAAACTCAGGGACAAATTGTATGGCCATGAACACAAGCACGTTCGCTAAAGAGCTAATAAACGGAGTTGGTGTTGGCGTGTGACACACACGGGTGGCTCCCCGTGTGTGCTGTGCAGCCTCGTGAAGGGGGACTGAATTTGGGCACTGGCCCCTGGAAAGGGAGTCTGGATGAGACCTTGAGGAGGCTGCTACTTCCGTTCGAAGCGGCCAAGCAAAGGGACTGTTCTGGATCCAAAGGCTCTATCTAGGAAGTTGGAAAGGAAGAGGGAACTCACCCCCTGACCCCCTCCCCAAGCCTTAATGCCCTGTACTGAACTCCACGCAGATAGGTTTCCAGTGCATGGAAATGTGCTCTTGAAGGCTAAAATGGGGCCCCGGGAGACAGCCCACCCCCACCACAACTGACCAGAGGAACGTGGTCAGGAAAGCTTGACACGGACGTCTGTTCAGTAAGTATTTACTGAGCCTGAGCCTAAGCAAGGGCCCTGGGGCAGGCTGGGGCGTGGCGAGCCGTGGTGTGGCCTCGGTGCACAGTGCTGGGTTTGAGTGTGACCTGTGTGACTCTGTTTCTGCCCGTCTGTAAGACGGGACTGATGGTACCGCCTTCAGGTTGTGGGGAGGGCTGCTCTGGTGAGCACAGAAGTAGGACGGGCGCGGGAGAGCCTGCAGACCCGAATTCACACCCTCCTTCTGCTCCAGAGTCTGTCCCTGGGGGCCCTTCACTTCTCTGCGCCTTAGTATCCTCGTCTGTCCCTCCTGGCTTGTCAAGAAGGTGAAGTGAGACCCGGCCTTGGGCAGGCGTGGGTAGGGGTCGCCTTCGCTGACCCCATCCTCATCCCAAGTACAGCTCACGCAGGATGACAAAACTGGCGTCAGGGTTTACTTTCCCAGAGGCCTGGCTTTGTTACCAGGGGCTCAGAACTTGAAGTTGAAGAAACAATCCACTGTATTCAGCTGCTGGCAAGGGGGTGTCAGGTTACCCCCCAGGGACCAGTCTCCTTTTATTCTGTTTTGGAGGTGGAAACTGGCCGAGGTCATCCAGGCGGAGAGCGCCCAGCTTTTGGAATGTGGAAGGCTCCATTCCTTCTCCCCGCCGTTCCCCCCCCCCCGCTCCTCTGCTTGCCCTCCACAGCTCCTAAGTCAGAGAGGGCATATATACATGTATATATATATAAGGAACGCCGCTGCTTTGTATGGCCGTGGCTCTTGGGGCCTGTGAGGTCTCTCAACAAGAGTGATTGGCCTTCCCTGTGCCCTCTCTGATGGTAGGGGGTGTGCATGCTTACTATGGCAGGCTCTTTCTTTCGCTGCAGACCCCGCTGAGGCCTTGAGGACCAGGCTGGGGGGTCTCCGCAGGCCTCTCTGCGCCACCCCACTTCCTCGGATGGGGAGCGGAGGAGAGCCTGCTCAGCACACCTCCTGAGTCACGCTGCTCTTTGCCATTGTCCTGACTGAGCTGTGTGGAGCCTGCTGGACTGTTCCTCAGGGCCGGGGTGGTAGACGGCGGTGTGGAGGGTCAGGTGGACGGACCCTGAGCATACCAGCTCACATTGGAGCCCCGGCAAGGCCCGGGGGACCCTGTGCGGGCTCTGGCGGGAGCTGGCGCTGTGTGGGGACAGGTCCCACCAGAGCAGCACGGGCCACTCCTCGGCCAGGCATGGACACAGTCTCGGGCACCCCCACCTGCCAGGCACGGGCTTCTGCTTCATGACATGCTGAACACAGGATGTGGAAATCCTTCTTTCCACCACAGCTGTAGTGTGGGGCGGGCGGCTTGCTGCAGTGACCCTTGGGGTCCCCGTCTTTCCTGCCTGCCGCTGGTCCCATGAGCCTCCATGTGTCCCAAGACGGCCGTGAGGCCTCTGGGCAGTGTCCAGGCACTGAAAGGTCCGCTCCTTCACGCGGCGTTTGGGGGCCATGCCCCCTTTCGGACCTGTGTGTCTCCGGCCTGGCCTCTGCTTACATCTTCCCCGAGCCCCAGACTCCTGCCCTTTGCAGGATCCAGAGGCTGGCGTCTGGGAGGAATGAAACCACTAAAAGAGCTTGTTGGTATGTGGCAGCCTTGACCTCAGAGGCTGTGTGAGTGGCAGCGTGCTGGACAGTAGCTTCCTTATTGCCCCGACCTGGAAATGTACACAGCGCCACAATTAATTTCCATCACAGGCTGAAGCCATATGGAGCAGCATCTGGGACCCTGTTGGCCTTGCGCTATCACACTATACATTAAAAACGGCGCTGCTTCCTCGGGAGAGCTGCCTCCCACCCCACTGCAGGCCTCGATTTCCCCTCTGCTGCCGCTAGCCTCGGATACCACATCCCTGGGGCGGGGAGGGGCGGGGGAGGCAGGAGAGGCTCACCCAGGGGCTGCACTGTCTGGGACCCTGGGGTCCGTGTGGGTCAGCCTGGAGGGAAGTGCCCTGAACGTCCCAGCCTGGCCTCTGGGGACAAGTGACACTGACTTTGGAAAGAGGATCTCAATGACCTCAGGAAACAGTTCACTGTGACCCCATGACCAGGTGTCATAGAAGAGAATGTGAGTCCTGAAGGGAGGTTTCAAAGAGTCAGCTACATGGGGGCGCCTGGGTGGCTCGGTCTGTGGAGGGTCTGACTCAATCTCAGTTCAGGCCTTGATCTCAGGGTCGTGAGTTCGAGCCCCATGTCGGGTTCCATGCTGGGCGTCCTTCCCTACATGAAGGACAGGATGGAGGCGACCTGGCTCGTCAGTACTGCCTGTGAAATTTACTGGGAGTTACGACACTATTAAAAAATTCAATATAAATTAACTGTGTGGTTAAAAGTGCTGAGCTGTCTTGGGGGGCACAATAATAATAAAATAAGTCCAGCTCCGATTCCTGGCTCATCTGCTATGTGCCAGGCATGGTCTATAAATTACTTCACTGAATTTCTGCAAGGTCTATATTTTCCTTATCCCACGGTAAGCATATTGAGGTGATACCAGGTGGACAAGGCTGCAGTCCGCAGCACAGCCCTTCCCCCCTGCTCCCCACGGTCTATCACCGGGAGGACACAGGAGGGTGGTGCACTGTGCACAAGGAGGGCTCGGTTCAGTTCTGGGCCCTGGGCCGGAGAGGGATGGGGGACTGGTTGCGTTGAATGCGGAGTGAGATGGAGGGGTCTGGGCGGAAGCCTTACAGGTGGATGGTCGAGGGCATTCGGTTGCTTGTGCCTTGGACATATTCCATCTGGGGGGTGAGAGAGTTGGATTTGCATCGTTGCCCCGGAGTCATGCTTCAGTCTGGTTCAAGATCAATTTTCTATTCTCAGAGGTGAAACCAAGAGAAGATTCTTTTCCTTTTCAATGAATGGGCCTTTGTACAAAAAACACAGACTCAAGTTGATGGAACGGGAGCAAAAGGGAGCTTTGGAGCTGCCTCGAAGCTCCCAGGCCTGGTGGGGAGGGAGGCAGAGAAGTTAGCGGCTTCTCACTGCTGCCCACGGAGCTGGGCAGTGAGCCCCTGACAGTGGAGCAGGGGAGGCACCCAGGCATTCCACATCCTTCTAAGTGACACGGGTAAACACCTCTTGCAGGTGTGGCACCTAAACTGGAATTGAATGCGTCACGTGGTGCTACCTCCCTTCGGACTACAGTTAAATCGGGAGACACAGGACGATCAAGGGGAGAAGAGAAGGTTTATTCCAACGGGGCCGGTGGACAGGACAGGAGGCCCAAACTTGCAGTAGATGGCTGTCCCCGGATTCCTTACCTGCGAGAAGAGACCTGCTGTGTGTGGCTTCAGTGGGCAGAGCAGAGTCTGAGGCTGTGAACCTCGAGAGGCCGTGGCTCCACCTTACACAGGGGCAGCACAGTGTCATCACAGGGAGGTGGCTCTGTGAGCGCAGAGAAGGTGCCGAGGGGTGGCGAGCGGACACCACAGGCCAAGTCCGTCCCCAGCGGGGTGAGCACCATGCCCTCCGGGAGCCCTTAGCTGGAAATGGGATTGCTCAGCCTCACTCCCTGCTCGTCTGAGACTCTGACGACGCTGTCCCTTTTAGGAAGGGACGTCTATGCTGGGGCACCATTTGGCCATTACAAACAGAGCTGCCACGAACAGGTGCGCCCAGGGTTTTGTGTGGCCGTAAGCGTTCCCTTCTCTGTGATAAATGCCCAGGAGTGCACTTGCTGGGTCATACGGTAGTCACATACTTGCTTAGTTTTTTAAGAATCTTCCAGACTGTTTCCCAGAGTGACCGCTCCACTGTGCATTCCCAGTGGCAGTGTGTGAGTGATCCGGGTTTCCCACATCCATGCCAGCATGCGGGGTGGCTACGGTTTTTTATTTTAGCCACTCCAGAGTTGCGTGGGGCTATCTCCTTGTGATTTTCATGGGTTTCTCCCCAGTGGCTAATGGTGTTGAACATCTTCTCGTGTGCAGATTTGCCACTGCTGCATCCTCTTTGGTGAAATGATTTGGCTTTAAAACAAATTCCCCAGAGGTGCTGCACAACGCGGACAGGGTGTCAAAAGCCTCGTGCCTTCGTGGCCCCCCTCCCACCCTATTGAGGGAGCTGCGCCTCTCTGTGCCCCGAGGAAGGTGTGTGGTCACCCGAGGTCCCCTCCTGCCCCCACTTCCTCTGACTCCAGGATAGAGCGCTGACCCACAGCAGCCTCCCCTCTGAGCGGCCCCCACGCACACCATCACCTTCCCGCACCTGTGGCCGCAGGATCCCCCCAAGGCTGACTCACTGGGGCTGTGTTCAGGGCGAGCCGGCTCTTGCTCGTCGGGCCTGGAAGTAAAGAGACAGCCAGGCACCAGCGTGGAGTGTCTCCTTGGCGCCTGCCGGGCCTCCCTCCCGGCCTCCCTGAGGACTTCGGCTGATGTGCAGCCTCCCCTCCGGGCTTCCCCTTGGGTCTCTTCAGCTTGGCCTGCGCTTGGGGTTTAGTTTTGCAACAGGGTCGTGCTGAAGGTCCCAGAAATGCTTCCCTTTTTGTGTTCATGAAACCGAAGAGAAAAAGCGTGTGTATCCTTTTACACCACTCCAACCCGTGGTGACCGAAGTACTTTTCCTCCTTAGAAGCAGGACTGAATCGCACCCCCTCATAGCAGGCTGATGGGCAGTGTTGCTGATTTTCTGCCCTTTGCCTCCCGTCTCGGGAGGGGCCGCAGGAAGTGGCCTTGAGTGTAAATGGGGTGGCTGCCAGCTTGAGGGCCTGCTAGAGGGTTCCGGCTCCGAGGGGAGGCGGGGGGATGTCATCTGCTTAAGAACGGATTTACCGGGGCGCCTGGGTGGCTCAGATGGTTAAGCGTCTGCCTTCGGCTCAGGTCATGATCTCAGGGTCCTGGGATCGAGTCCCGCATCAGGCTCCCTGCTCAGTGCAGAGCCTGCTTCTCCCTCTCCCTCTGCTTGTGCTCTTCTGTCTATCTCTCTGTCAAATAAATAAATGAAATCTTAAAAAAAAAAAAAAAAAAAAAACGGATTTACCTTTGCTTTTCTGCCTTGTGGAGGACCTGGGGCTTCACAGTGTGTGAAATGCACATCCTTTATCTTGGCTTTAGTGACTCATAGAAAACGAGAAGGCAGGGCTGTTTCTTCCTTGGTCTAATGAAGTATAATGTTTGCAAACTCTCATTCGGTGAATTGGTACAAACAATCCGTCACAAAGAAGGAATTGTTTTCTACGTGGGGTTAGAGGATTTTTGGAGAACGAGCGAGTGGAGGATTTCTACAGGAGGCCCTGAGCCGGGTGGTGGACATGGTCTCATGTAGGTAGATGATCACAGGCTTTCCACCCAGTCCCTGTGGCCTACTAGAAATCCCAGCACATTGTAGCAGTCATCTGATGGGGCCCAAGATCAAAGATGTAGCTGAGTCACATGATGGTTTGGTTCAGAGTCTTTTTCTGGTTAGGTACTTTCTGAAAGCCTAGGTTTCATTCTGGTTTGAACTTGTTCGATAGTCTTAAGGGAAGAAGATGGAGAAAAATAACACCCTTGTTACATTCCTGGGTCGAATTAAAATTTGATATCTGTGCTTGGTTTGAGGTCGAATAAATAAAATGTGTTATGGCTCTTGGGGAGTCGTTCATTTTGATTCAAGTCACTTCTTCAGATAACATCACAGTTATAAAATTTATTTCCCGTGAACCTGCATTCTTCCGGGATGGTGTGCGTCGGTCTCATTTCTTAAATATTCTGGTTAACTGAGAGTTACTGTAAATTGCCTTCGTCCTTTGCAGTGAACTAGAAGAAATAAAATACTTGACGCTCAAGCCAGCAGAGGTTTTGCTAAATGTGCAGACGTTGTCTTTGGGGGACTGGGAGGGAGGTTTTATCCACTACTTGCCACCGGGTAGCTTCCAGGAAAGGGCTGGCTCTGGTCTTGAATGGCCCACACATATGTATTGGGTGCTGGCTGTGTCCAGGTTGTGCCGGCAGGGAGGGATCTGTGTGAGTGAAGCGCAGTCCCTGCCTTCTGGGAATCTTAGCTCAAGGGAGGAGGCAGATGGCAACAGCTCACGTCTCTCATGCATTGATTACGGGTAGGCATTGAATGAGGGGTTAAGTGATATGCCTAAAATCAGGAGCAATAGAAGAATCAGGACATGAACCCAAGCCTCCTAACTGTAGCAAATGGTTTCTCAAATTCGGCCCTATTGACATTTTGGACCAGATATTTTTTTGCTCTGGGGGAGCTGTTCTGTGCACAGTAGGATATTTAACAGCATCCCTGAGCAGCAGCATCTCGCCCCGGTTGTGGCAACCAGAAATGTCTGCACACATTGACAGATGTGCCCCAAGAGACAAATTGCCCCAGGTCGAAAGCCGGGGTTCTAGAACTTGTCCTGGTAAAGAGCATTCCATGCTGCCTTCCGGGGGCAGGTGATGCAGAACCGCGTCCATGTGTGTGGAGGGATGGCTCCATCCAGGGCCCCCGCCCAGGGTCCTGCTGGAAACAGAGGATAGCTGCTGCTCTATCCAGGGCTGTCCGGAAGAGGAATCGCAGAGTTAGTGCTGTTTGCATGGAATTTAGATGGAGTTCACTGAGGCAGAAAAGGGGAACTATCTCTGGAGCGGAAGGACCCCCACACAGGCACGAAAGTGGGAGAGACAAGGCAGATAGTTTGCTGTGGGCCCTCACTTCCCTCCCTCTTGCTGTTTTCTCGTTCCCTCCTTTCAAGCAGCAAGCTGGTTCCCAGCAGCTAGAGAAGCTCTTCAGTCACAGGTCTGCATCGGTCAGGACGGGTGCGGCTCGTCGCAGTAACAAACAGGTCCGCAATCTGTATTTTCAAACGGCAGGGGTTTATTTCTTGCTCGTACTGCATACCTGGTCTGGGGCAGCTGGGTCTTCACTGTGCGACCCTGGCTGACAGTGCAGCCACTCTCTGGAGTGTCGCTGGTCACCACAGCAGAGAGAACGAGAAGATGGGGATTCACATACTGGCTCAGAGAGCTTCAGCTCAGAGAAGTGTCACATTTCTCTTCTGCTCATATTTTCCTCTTTCTTTCCTTCTTCCTTCCTTCCTTTCTTTTTAAGATTTTAGTCATTAATCTGAGAGAGAGAGAGAGAGAGAGCACGAGCTGGGGTGGGGGAAGGCAGAGGGAGAAGGAGAAGCAGACTCCCTGCCGAGCAGGGAGCCCGACGCAGGACTCGGTCCCAGGACCCCGAGATCATGACCTGAGCCAAAGGCAGACGCTTAATCCACTGAGCCACCCAGGCAGCCCTCTTCTGCTCATATTTCATTGGTCAAGCGAGTGTTGTGTCTTCACCTAACCTGAAGGGGACAGGGGCATTGAGTCCTACCATGTGTCCAGGAGAAGAACTGGAAATATCTGGGGGACAGCACTGATGTCCAAGGCCCGTACCTGAGCCATGCGAGCATGGGTCACTTGCCCTGGCTCTGAGGGCCTACCACCTTGGCTTCAAAGAATGGCCTATTGCCAGGCTCAGTGAGAAACTGCTGAGCGAAAAGAGAAAAGTAGACCATCAGGATTCCAAACAAGTTTAATTCTCTGAATAAGTCTAAGAGGTCTCCGTGGGATAGGACCAGGTTGCAAGCCCTCATTGTTAGAGTTATGATGTTGGGCGTGGGAGAAAGTGTTCAAGTAAACAGGGCCTGGATGCAGTGGGCTGTGTCCATAAAGTGGGAGTAGTGGATGAGGACACTGGTGGTTATCCGGACCCCAGACACTTCCCCTGACTGTTACTGTAGGAAACAGAACGGCTTTCAACCCAAGCTAAGTGTCCAGCAAGATGGCGTCCTTTGTGAGCCATAGATTTACGGGGCTGTTTTGAGATAGTGGAACGCGCACTGGCTGTGAGCAGACGTGACTGAGCCCCTTCGGGATGCTTTCAGAAGGCCTGAACAAATTCCTTATAAAACCAGGAAGAGTGTTTCTCGTTGGAAACTCATTCAGACCGCGACTCGGTTCCAGGCCCTGGAGTGGGGAGATAGAGACAGAGCCTCGCTGTGGTGGATCTAAAATGGGATAAAACCGGAAACCTGTGGGAAGGACACAGGCCTTGTCACCCCTCGACAGGGGGCACAGAGGTCTTAGAAAAATAGAACTAAAAATAGCAGCTGTGGGCCACCTCTCTGCCCAGTGACGCGCTCTCTCCAAAACTGGTTTCCACTCAATTTCTGAACTGGTTTTCACCACGGTGTGTAGGGAGCCGGGGCAAGTGAAGTGGACAGAAGTGGGGGTGGGGGTGGGGGGGGCACAGGCCTTGATTCAAAGGGAGACAAAATTAGTAAGCCACCGTCTGGGAACTGGGAGGTTAGGGGCATTCCAGAGACGGGAAGCGTCTGGAGCAACCGGCTGGGTCCAGAGTCTCCCTGCAGCGGGGGCTTGCTGGAGCGTGTGTGCGTGTGTGTGCGTGTACGGGGTGCGTGTAGGTGCACACGCATGTGCCCCCCCAGGGGAGGGCTGCCGTGGAAGGGTGTGCAGAGGACCTGCCTGTGGTTTGCTGAGCACTGTGTGTTCCCTCTCTCCTCTTTCGGGGGCCCCAGGGCACCCAGGATGCAGTGGCTCCCTAGCATTTTCCACACCTCCAGCCTGTACTGTTCTCTTACGCTGAGGGCAGCAAAGCCATGGTGTGCTTCTAGAAGCTTCCACAGGCTGAGCAGGACCAGTAAAGGAGCCTGAACAGACGGGTGGGCCTGAAGGGCACAGATGGTGGCTGAACGCAGGGTCAGGGCAGCCAGGGAGAGGCCAGCCGCCCCTCCGCACAGGCCAGTGCTCCCTCCCCCGCGACCACTGTCCCCTCCACATGGACCTCTGCTTTCTCAGCTGCGAAGTGGGCATGCTGCATTCAGCTGAGCAGGAAGTGCTTGCAAAGGTGCCCGCTCTGGGAATTTGTCTCCGGAAAGGAGGCTCCAGCGGGGGGCCCCGTGGCTCGGCTTTCTTCACCTTCTTTCCCCGCCGCCCACTTGGCATGGGGCCTCCTCGAGCACCCACCTGCCCTTCTCTTGCCCTGGGGCTGGGACTGCGCCCACAGGGGCCGGGAGGGCAGGGATCCGACTACTGTGGACCTCCCCAGGCCCCCCAGTTCCCAGCAAGAGGCCCGGGCTCTGAGAAGGGCTGCCTCCCAAGCCTTGCCCACCCCTCAGGGTGGCAGGAAGGTGGTTCACCCCACTCTTACCCCGGGCTTTGAGGTCTCCGGAAGACACAGGTACAAAATATAAAACCACGACGACTATCTCACTCTTGCTACGTTTCCACCCTGGTGGCTTACTGTACATCACTGCAGAAATTTCTTGAAGCCCTTCTCCCAGGCCCCTGGGGCCAGGCCGGAGGGCACTTTCTGTGAGAGACTGAACATCCTCCCCACCCCCCCAGGAAGGCCTGTTGCAGGGCTTGCTTGGGAAGAGGGAGGAGGACTAAGGTTTTCTAGAAAAACACCACCCTCACACGAGGAAGGTCCCGGGAACTGATCTGGGGCAGCAGCGTGACCCCAGACTGCCGTGAAACCCCATCCCTCCCCTTCTCGCCTCTGGGTTAGGGGTGGAAAGGGGGGTGTGGCAGACGCCCAGGTAGGTTCAGCTGAGCCCTGGAAGAGACGATGGACAGTAGTCCTGAGGGATTTCTGTTGGCACCTGTGGCCTCCCTGACGAGCAAGAGGAGGTCCCGATGGGTAGGTCTCCGTGAAACTCCGGTTTCTCATGCAATTTTTCCAAATGGGGCATTATTGGCATTTTGGGTGGCAGAGCTTTTTACTGGGACTGCCCAGCACCTGCGGGTCATAACCCTTCGGCACCGTGCCCCCCTCTCGGGCCGGGCAGGGGGTTTCTGGTTAGCAGCCACTGCGAGGAATTCTTTACTTTGGCAGAATCTTGAGAGGATTGCAGGTAGAGTTAAGGGACTTGAGGGGGTGGTTGGGCAGGCAGGCGATGTCAGACTGCGCAGTGTCTTGTCACCTTGGGCGGGGTGTTGGCCTGATTTTTTAGCGATGAAGTTACATTTTTCGTCCTATTACGAGCACTGGGCACCACCAGTTCACTGGAGAATGTTTTGGGCTGGTTTCCTTTCTTTCCTCCTTCTGTCTTTTTTTTTTTTTAAAGATTTTATTTATTTATTTGACAGAGAGAGACACAGTGAGAGAGGGAACACAAGCAGGGGGAGTGGGAGAGGGAGAAGCAGGCCTCCCGCTGAGCAGGGAGCCCGATGCGGGGCTCGATCCCAGGACCCTGGGATCATGATCTGAGCGGAAGGCAGACGCTTAACGACTGAGCCACCCAGGCGCCCCCCTCCTTCTGTCTTAATGAGCATGGTCACGTCAGGGATCCTCCATGAGTGTGTGACCAGCGCAGGACAGGCCCCTAGCACCCAGGGTCGAACGCTTGGGGTTTAATGCTGTGCGGTTACCGTATTGAAATTCTATTTTTTTAAAGATGTTTTATTTATTTGATAGAGCACAAGCAGGGTGGGGAAGGGGCAGAGGCAGAGGGAGAAGAGGGAGAAGCAGACTCCCCGCTGAGCAGGGAGCCCGACGCAGGACTCGATCCCAGGACCCCGGGATTGTGACCTGAGCCGAAGGCAGACGTTTAACCCACTGAGCCACCCAGGCGCCCCTTAAAATTCTTAATAAATCTGTCTTTGAGTGTGTGTTTTGTAAACAAAGTCCAGTATCACAAGGGAGCAGGAGGTCCCTGGGCTCGGGCCCCACCTGCAGCCCACCCACCCCCCAGCAGCTGCTGACGTCTCACCAGGGGCCTGGGTGAGGCTCCCGGAGTCCCTGCGGCTGGTGTCCCAGGCTGGCGGAGCCACAAACTGAGCCTCAAGTCGTTCCCGATCCAGGTTCCCAGCGGGAAGGGGGAGACGCCCTGCCCCTGGCCAGGGTCATGGGGTGAGACCCCTGGGTCCCCTGAGGGTCTGCATTCGCCCAGAGACCTCAAATAGCAAAGAAGCAATGCTATCAGGGTGAGCGCGAGACTGCCGAAGAAAGATCTCTATTTGATTGCCCCTTGTGGCCCCTTCTCCTGCTGGTTTTCCTACTTTTTGAACCAGAAGTGATGCATTTTCACGCGACCCGGAGCTCGTTCTCACCTGCAGCGTCTGGTTAGTTTTCCCTGCGTCTCTGGGCAGAACAAAGGCAAGTGACTACAAGGGATCACCACAGGAGTGTCCTTTCGGTTCTTCTGAGAGCCCCAGCCCAAGGCCATACCTCTTGGCACAGCATCTTTTCTAGGAGGCCACCAGCCAGCGGGCAGAGAGGGGCAGGGGCAGGAAATCTGTCTTTCGACGGGACTTGGCTGCATTTTGGGGGCCAATCGGTCATGAATCTTCCGTAGTCCGCGAGCTGCTTCTTCGCAGGTACTTGCCATGGACCAGCTCTGGGCTGGTGCTGATGCTGGGCAGGACGCTGCAGGAGGTGCAGACGGGACCATAAAGCAAGGTTCTGGGAAACGAGGCTGGGCTCACGGGCAAGCTCCATTAAGGGATTGTTTGTGAGCAGGTGGATAGTGCCATACAAGGGAGATGACACAGACCTTGTCCTTGGCCTGGGGGACCATGGAGAAAGACTGAGCCCAACGTGACTTCAGATACGGTGAGTCTATAGCTGGGAGACAGGCGAGGGCGAGGCTCCCCCAGCCCCCACTGCCACATTCTGTGGCTCGTGGACAGTCTTGGGGGGCTTCATATTTAGACAGGTAGGGTCAGGGAAACATCAGGTCTTCTGCTTCATCTAAGACCTTCTTGGGGGGCCACTGGATGTCAGGGACCACTGTGCACTGTTCCCAAACATCCCAGGGCCCCAAGGATGGCTCTTCCTATGTCTCAGTGTATTTCTCAGAAGATCCCCCCTCCCCCCTGCCCCGGCAGACATCCCTGTGTCTCTCTGACCGGAATGTGTCACACGCTTGTGCCCAAGTCAGCCTCGGGCGGGAGAGTTGACTCAAGACCATTAGCAATTCCCGCTGCCATAGCTCGGGACACACATTTTGCTGAGTTCCCTCTGGGGAGATAGAGGCGCCCAAACAAAATCACATCCCTCCCTCCATCCCCCTCCTCATCCTAGAAAGGGTTGGAGGTTGCGTTGATTTTTTTTTTCTCTGTTCTTTTTGATTTTTAACATAAACTCAAATGTTACTAAGAAGCTAATGATAACCATGACCAAGTGAACGATTTAACTCCTTCCAGGTGTACTTGGGTCTTTGATCAGCTGCATAACTTTGTTGTACATGATTGTAATCTGATTGTACTCGCTTTATCTTTTTGATTTTATCATTTTTATGTCAACTCATGTTTTCTTTTTCGTGAGTTGACACAGGTCATCTGCTTGTGATTTTCAGTGAGTATATTATATAATAATGATAGCACTGAACTTTTATTTATTTATTTTTAAATATTTTATTTATTTTTTTGAGAGAGAGCAAGCATGTGGGGGGGTGCAGACAGAGAGGGAGAGAGAGAGGATCTTAAGCAGGCTTCACGTTCAACTCAGAGCCCAATGAGGCGCTTGATCCCATGACCCTGAGATCATGACCTGAGTCGAAATTAAGAGTCTGATGCTTAACCGACGGAGCCACCCAGGCGCCCCAGCACCAAACTTTTACCGAGCATTTATGTGCCAGGCATAGCTCAGTGTTTTATATGGATTACTTTTCCTAAATCTCATAGCCACCCCTTTTCAGAGGAGGCAAACAAGTATCCAAAAATGTGGTGTCTTCTGATTCCCGAGCCGGGGCTTGAACCTCTGCAGCGGTTCCATCCTCGTGCACCTGCTCAGGTATAGCTGTTGCTGTCTACAGCCACGAGCATTTTCGTAAAGGTTACCTTTCTCTTCTTCCCGTGGTTACTTCTTTGGGAAGTGTTCCCCTCGGTGATGTTGTCCTCGGCGCCCAAGAAGAATGAGCAGCCACCTCATCGTGTCCCCATCCTCTCTGGAAAGACTGGACCAATGATGGAGCCATCCGCAAAGACTCTGCCGGTTCCTCCACCACCACTGGCTTTTCTGTGTATCTGCTGCTGTCTGATTGTCCCTTCAAGGTAGACTGTGTAATTCTTCAGCTTTCAAATGGGACTCGCCATGCTTCCTTGTGACGATGCCCTTTAATTATTCCTCTGTAAGCTCTTGCTGCTTCCCACTGAGTGACTGCCCTCTAGTAGTGATGGCCTGAGCTGCTAGCGTTTCTATATAGCGAGCTCTCAGTTGCTGTTACAAATATTTTTCTGTTCTGTGGTTTGCTCTTAAAATCCTACTTTATTGGCGGCAGTGTTTTCATTCTGACTTACTCTAATAGATTTTTGTTGCCCCTTGTGAAATTGGTCTTAATGATGCTGGCCTGAAAGTAGGGACAAGCTGGTCTTTGAGGGAGATGATTATTACTACTGGTTTTTTTTTTTAATTTTATTTATTTGACAGAGAGAGACATAGCGAGAGAGGGGAACACAAGCAGAGGGAGTGGGAGAGGGAGAAGCAGGCTTCCCACGGAGCAGGGAGCCCGATGTGGGGCTTGATCCCAGGACCCTGGGACCACGACCCGAGCCGAAGGCAGATGCCCAACGACTGAGCCACCCAGGCGCCCCTATTACTACTGTTTCTTATGCAACCAACCTTTGGGATGGGTTCTTAGAGGACTGGACTGTGCCTCGCCCTCAGAAGGGGTTTTCTGAAAAACCCCTTTTTTAATTCCCAGGAAGCCCTGGGCTCAGAGCAGGTGCCTCGCTGTTAGCTAGCTGGCTCCCGGCCATATCCAGCCACCCCCAGTCTCCTGCCCATCTGCACAGCTTGGCAGCAGAGTAGCGACCAACACACCCAGGCCCAGAGAGCCAGACAGAGTGGCGGCTGGAAACTTCTTGGAATCCTTGTAATTAGTAAGGGAAAAGGCCTGTTAGCTCATGTGGTGTCCTCCTCCTCCCACGGGCCCCAACCAGCTGTAGAAGATGACATATAATTTGCTCGGTCACCTGGAGCACTCAACTGAGCTTTCTGGGGCTCCTCTGTGAAACCCAAGAGCTAGACCAGATCAGTGGTTTTTAACCCCCTTTGGGTCTTGTATCATTTTGGAAAGTGGTTGAGAGTGGTGTACCCTCTCCACTAGAGAAATGCATACTTCACAAACCATTCTCCGGGCTGTTGTAGGACATCTGTGGCTGAAAGTCCGTCTCAACTCCAGCTATAGTCTGTAGGCTTAGAACCCAAAGATTTGTTGATCTCCGGGCTCCATTTCAGCAAGCTCTAGAAAGTTTCCAGTCAAGGAACCTAGGGATGGAAGGTGGGGAAAGGGAGCTGCTGGTATTTACTTGGAGGAAACACCTGTCCAGCCCCCAAAGCGTTTCACTATCAGTTATCTGTTAGCTATTTGTTATTTTTCAGGTCTGAGTTTAACTTTGTGATAGTGCGTTCTATCCCTTCACCTGACTCTTTAAAAATTTTGCCCCGCCTCTGACTGAAACTATTGAAATCTTTCAGGTCTGTGGGGCAGGGGTGGCTTGTGAAGGCCTTTTGACCTTCGAAGCACAGGAACGGGGAGGGGGGACATCTACCCAGATGCCCCTGGCAACTCCCAGCCACCATCAGCCTTAGCCCTCAACCGCTTGGAACAAGAGAGAACAGGCCGGTAGGGTGATGTTTTGTGAGTAAATGTGTGCTCGGGAGTTGGGAGAGAGGGCAGAAAATCTTTTCTGGTTGATCGGAGTGCTTTCCCAGCACCTCTGGGCTTGGTTAAGAGGCTTTGCTTCAATTCCAGGGACTTTTCAAATTCCTGAAATGACCTGTTTGAGAGGGAGTTGCAAGGAGCGGCTCAAAGATGTTCTCAGGGTCCAAGAGAAACCTCCCAGTGTAGTTTCTCGGTCACTGGAGGGGAGATGCCCGCAGCTTCCAGTGTCAAGGCTGGCGCAGCCTCCTGGAATGGGATAGAGGCAGTCACAGACACAGGTCTTCCTGGTCGGAGGCCAGAGGGATGTGTGTGCACATAGGCCCAGAGGCATTTCTGAATATTTGGCTTTGACTCAGGAAGTTGAGGACAGGGAACAGGAGGGAGAGAATCAAAGTCATGCACTTCAATTTTATGTTTCTGAAATCTCTTCCCTCCCTCTCACCGCCAGGATGTTTCTGTGAAATGTGGGGCGAGAGATAAAGGACTTTGCTCCTAAATCTTCTGTGAAATTTGGGGATGATTCTGCTGTGCGGAGAGTGACCTGTGTGCAGGGAGCCTGTGGATCTGCTTTTACCGTAGTGACTGGTGCTGTTCCATGTCTCTGAACATGAAACACTTTGGACCAAGCAGCAGCCATGCCGTGATTCTCTTAAAAGCACTGCGAACAACCTTGCTAGTAGCTCTCTCCTTTCCAATTCTGAGTTTGCTGAGGTGTTTCTTTCACAGAGCAAAAGGAGCCTACAACTTTAAGAAAGTATATTCCAGCTCCAGGTTTCAAATGAAGGTGAAACTGTGTGAAGTCACAGGCTGTCCGCTGTGGCCTGTGGAGGCCTGGGCCCTCACTCCAGCTGGGGCACTACGCTGCTGACCGTCCATCACGGAACGTTTAAGTAGCCAATGATCTCTGAAAAAAAGGTTGGCGGTTAAGGTTGCCAGAAGGATGCACTGCTTTTTTTCAAGCCAGGGTAAACTCGTTCCCGGGTCCTGTTCACCTCCAGGACATGTGTTGCAGTCTTTCTGTTTGTTTCTCCAGAGTGACATGATGTTGCATTCCCCAGAAAACCTCCCAGGAAGACTAATTTCTTTGAAATTTTCATAATAACCCAGGGGGAAAAAAAACTGTTTTTTTCCTCCGGCTTCACTCATGTAAGGAAATTCTCACCACTTGGACCAGTTTTGCCGGCTGTTGGGGTGTGGCTAGCCTACAACATACAATAATCTTTAAAAGTTAACGTATGCGGAGTTAATAATTTGTCATTGGTATCTTGGGGCGCGCTGAACAGATTTTTCTGAGGTGCTTGTGCTGTTAATGTTTTTTCTTCTCATTCATTTCGCGGCTCCTTTTTTTTTTACACGGCAAAGAATGTTGACTTCAGCGTAAGCTCGGGTTCTCCGAAAATCTTGGGTGGGAAGGGGGGGTCGGGACAGGAAGTGAGCGACCCTGACCACCCCCACCCCCCCCCCGGGTCTGCAGCCCGAAGCCTTTGCAGGGCAGTGTGATCCCGAGAGACAAGGATCGGGGTTTTGTGTGTGCGTCTCAGGCCTCACGGGGCGCGCAGGGGGACCCACACTTGCTGCTCCCGGGCTCAGAGGCACGCGGGAAGACACGGACGGGATCGTTGGGTAATTCGGCCCACGTGGCTTGAAACGCGGGGGCTGCTACACCACCGGGCGGTGGAAACGGGGGCAGAAATCCGTGTGGCACGCCAGCCGCCGCGAACTACAAACGCTGTGCGCCTTCCGTAAACGATTCGGCCCACCTCACAAGCGCGCAAACCGAGGCTGCGACTCGGCCTGCCAGACCCCGGAGGGGGCGGTGGCCGGGGTCGTCACGTGACCGCGCGCCACCGCCCGCACGTCACGTGGCGCGCCCCCGCCGCCGAGCATGCCGGGAGGCGGTGCCCCGGCAGCCCAGGCTTGCGCGCGTGGCCGGCGGGACGGGGGGAGGGGCGGAGTCCGCGCCGGGGAGAAGCCCCTGGGAGTGCTGGCAGGCCGCCGATCCCAGGACTCCGGGCCCCCCACGACTCACCGCCCCTCGGAGGGCGGGAGGGCCGCCGCTCTGGGGCGGGGGCACGGCGCGTGGCGCAGGCCGGGCCGGGGGGTCCTGCGTGCACCTGCCCCCTGCCTGCCCGGACGTCCCCCCTCGTCCTCGTGGCCACTCTCTGCGGCTCAGACCGGTACGCTCAGCCCTCGGCCCCCTGTCACACCTTAGTGTTGAGGTTGCTGAAACACAGGCATGTTTGGCTGCGGTATTTTTCTGTCGTGAAAATAAACCGCCTCCCGCAGGGACACACCAGCTCAGGTATTTCCTCCACGGGGTCCGCGGACGTGATCCACCAGAGGGGAAAGTGTGTGATTGGAAAGGAGTAAGGTCATTCCACTCCTGGTCCCTTGAGACCGGGGGCCGGGGTAAGGGACAGTCACAGAAAAATGCCGCCCCTGAAATGCGCTCCCGGTTGGCTGCGGTGACCCAACCTCCCCAGGACCCCTCGTCCAGTCTCTCAGAGGGCAGGGTCCGGCTCAGGGGTCTTCACCACCGCCTGTCCAGTGCCCAGTGCACAGTGCAGCACTTGGGTGTCCAGGAGCCAGCTGATGGACCTTGGGCTGCGGTCTCAGCGAATGTAGCCGGCCGTCTCACCCTTAGGCACTGCGCCAGGTGTCCCGCCTGTTTGGCAGATGGATCCAGTGAGGCCCTGAGAAGAGCAAGGGCACCAGCAGAAGGTGGTCCTGGGGGTGCCTCACCATGGTGAAGTAGGGGAGCCATCGCCTGGGTTTTTCTGTCAGGGAGTAGTTTCCCTGCTTAACAAATACCTGATACAGTGTTGTTGTCTCTTTCTGCTCCCAGGTATTGTCTCTGGTCTCGGAAGCATTTCCGGCCTTTGCTGACCCTCCCTGGGTGTGCAGGGAGTGTTAGAGGAGGAGGGGGAGGAAGATCTCTGATAAAGGAGCAGTTGGTGAGCAGAAATGGCTATTTGGCACTGACTGTTGAGCAGAATTAGGGAGTGTTTCGGTGCTGATGCTGTGAGGTCAGGTAGCAGGGTTCGGTGGGTGGTGACGTTGAGCCTGTCATCCCAACCAGGAGGGTTAGTGAGGGCTTCTGCCGTGTGCTCGTTTCAGGCCCAGCTAGCAGTGGGCTTTGGCAAGGCTCCCTATCCCTCCTAATCCCTGCCACGCAGACAGTATACCGAGCAGGTCTCCCCACATCCGTGGAGCGTAAGACCTGAGGTCCTCAGAGAAAATGGGGAAAGTCAACTTTTTGAAGTAGAGCTGCGAGCAAGACACTAGAGCCTGCAGAGCCTTGTAGGAATCCTCCTTTGGGTTGGTCCTTTCTGTTGTGCAGAAATGGTACTTCCTCCAGAAGTGGGAGTTGGGGCTGATCTAGCAGGGAGCCTTGCTTGCGCTCACAGATCCTTCTCGGGTGGCTTCGGATCCGAGTGCCAAGAACGTGTGAGGTTCTCAGAGGTGTGTTCACGGGAAGAGTCAGCTCTTGAGAAGTCTTGTCCCCATCCACGTCCACAGACATGGTTTCCACCGCCTGTCGCTGTGTCTTCTCGAAGGTGCTGTGTGCATCCATGCTGTGCCCTGTGTAATCTAAAAACCCAGAGGCAAAGGGAAAGCTGCAGTAAACCTAGTATCCAGAGAGAGACAGACCTGTACGAGATAGTGAATTTCTTCTGATGCTTCTCAGCTTCTCCTTTTTGTAGTCTGTTCCTCTCTTGCTTGACTTCTGTCTGGGCTCCCTCTCGTTTTGTGAAGGGGAGGTTGTGTTCAGCATTCAGGCAGGATAGCCTATGGGAAGGAGAAGCAGGCTCTATAGTCTGAGGCCGAGTTTCAATCCTGACCTGGCCAATTACTAATAGCATTTTAGGCAAAATACTTCTCTTCTGTGAAAAGTGGTGAGTGGTACTAATTGTTTTGTTTTTAAATTAATGAGGCTGTGTTGTACTGGGTGCTCTAGGGAGTATCCCAGCAAGGACTGCTCTTGGAGAGCTGACAGATGAGAAAGGCTAACTGTTGAGTGCACATTATGTGCCAGGCATCATGCTAAGTGCTTTAAACATTCTGGCTTCTTCGGTTCTCACAATGGCCCTATGAGGGAAGCCTTGTTCACGTAGCTCTTCTGCAGGTGAGCAGACAGAGGCACACAGCGGTTGAGTAGCTTCTCAAGTGTGAGGGAAAATTCTAGAATGTGAACACAGGCCGCCTGGTGCCAGAGTCTGCGCCCTTAAGTGCTGCACCCTACCCTGCCTTCCAGGGCAGACTGTTAGATTCGGGAATGGGCATCGTCAGCAGCCTGTGAGGGCCTGGCGGTGCCGAGACCCTCAGGTCCTGCTCCTGGTGTCCTGCCGTGCCCTCGTCCTCTGTCACTCTGTCACAGTGCAGCTCTGACCAGGACACTGCTCAACAGATGGCCCACTGAGTACTTGCCTTTTGGCCGACAGCTCCCCGCCCTCCTGGTCTGATGGGTCCTTACTATCAGCACGTTAGAAAGCCAAGGCTGGGGGTGCCTGGGTGGCTCAGTAGGTGAAGCCTCTGCCTTCGGCTCAGGTCCTGATCTCGGGGCCCTGGGATCGAGTCCCACGTCAGGCTCCCTGCTCGACGAGGAGCCTGCTTCTCCCTCTCTGCTCCTCCCCCTGCTCATTTTCTGTCTGTCTCTCTCCCTTAAATAAAATATTTTAAAAAAAAGAAAGCCAAGGCTGTTCCTTATGGGGGATGGTGGGAGGGAGAGGAGGGCCGTGCAGAGGTCCTGGAGCCCAAGGAGATGGTGAGGCAGTGCTTCTTGCCCATCAGCCCTTCCCTGGGCCCTGCCCAGCAGCAACTGCAGCTTCCAGATGACTCCAGATGGATGCTGGCTTCCCAGCTCTTCCCTGAGCTGCCAAACTCAGACTTCTTAATTTGAAGCAAGTAAGGGCAACAGGCTGGACAGGGCAGCAGCCTGAGTTGTGAGCCAAGGAGCAGAGCTGGTGCCGCCCGGGGCTCCCTCTGTGGACCATCAGCAGACAAGTGAGGACTGAGTCAGCAGGACGGAGCAGAAGCCAGGTCCGGAGCTGAGTGGTGAGAGCTTGCCTCATTGGGGATGCTGCTTTCCAGATACTCCTGCCGACGATGCTTTACCTCTTCCTGCTCTGATCTCAGTCGGTGGCTCCTTCGTGTTAGGCTGGGCCTCCCGGAGGAAGAGTTTTGCTGTTTGTTCTTCTCCAGCTGCTGGTGACCTGTGAGTGAGCAATGCCTGTTCCCTGGGCCTCTTGTTTTTTCCAGGTGAGGTGTAGCTGGGCTCTGCCCTGAGTCCAGGAGAGGCAGAAGGAAATGAAAAGGTACGCACCTTCCCACCTGGTGGTCCTGCCAGGGCGGGCCTCCTCTTGAGGGCATCCATGCGCATTTAGGAGAGACTCTCTTCCTCTGTGCCCTGTGCCCTCAGGCCAGCTGTGGTCACTCCAGAAAGGAGCTGTAACTGCTTTAGGGGCCTTAAGGAGCCTGTGACCTTTCTCAGATTTTGCATCAATGGAGATGTCCCAGATATCTGCCGTATGCCAGGTACCGTGCTGGGTGCTGTGCAAACAGCAGCAGAGCTTCTGCCCTGGAGGAACCGTGCAAGGCGGGTGATCCCTCTGGCTCCTCAACAGTGACACCCGTGACACGTAGGGGACAGAAAATACGATTTGAGCCGGTCGGGCAGACAAAAAAGTTGCTTTCAGCCCACAGAGCTGGCGTGCCCGGGCTAGAGTCACACTCGCGCTGCCTGCTAAGCGTCGTGTACAAGCCCCTGGCTCCGGGTCTGCTGGCTGAGAGGGTGTTCGTGCCTCTCTGAGACCCCTTACCAGCCAGGGGTGAAGGCGTATCTGTTCTGCTGGCTGTTCTTGCTCGCTCTGACAGAGTCAGAGAACCCTCCCCTGGAGCCCTCTCTGGAGAGATGCTTAGCTTTCGTGGGCACGGGGAAGGCACTTTGGGGAGGTAACGTGTAGCAGGGGCTGGCCACATTGGCAAATTCTGCCTTCCCTTTGGGACTTGGTTTTGGCGGTTACTCTCCTCCTTGAGCACGCAGCGTGGGGAGAGAAGGCTGGGGAGCCCGTCACCCCTCTGTCCTGACCCCCCAGAGCTATGTGAGGTTGCCCGGGAGACACCCACTGGCCCTTGCCGAGCACCCTGGCACGGGGCATGGCTGGTCCCGGGTGTGTTCATGGCAGCCTTGGCTTGCTGAGTTGGGGAATCAGGTGCAGAGGGCTCCCGCCTGCCTGACTTCAGCCAGGGGGTTGGCGAGAGGAGGAAACCGGAAACCATTCCCCTCGCTGCTCATGCCCAGCTCTCCTTCGCAGCACTCACTTGCCTGAAAGGGGGACATTCTCTTTCTCGTGTTTTCTGTGTATTTGGGATATTTTCAGATTTCCTTATTTGGGGGGTGGGGGGAGGGAAGGGGAAAGATACTTCACATTTGTTGACAGTTCACCAGATACTAACTGCATCACGTCTTGCGTCGATCTCCGTCATCTGTCAGACCAGGAAACAGATTCCAAAAGGTTAAGCAAGTTGTGACAGGCACGCAGCCTGAATTCAGTGGATTTATTCCTGGACCTACCAGCTTTCAGTTGCGTTTGCCCGTGTTTTCTGGTTCGATGAGCCGTATTTGGTTGCTCTCAGACAATAATACCTCCGAATTCGAGTGAACCAGTTTCTTTAGTGTATGGTCTGTTCCCAGGAGGCCTAGATGAATGAACATCAGGATATGTCCTCTCTTTAATTAGGGACATTGTCCCCGTCCTTCCTGTAGGAGACTGGCACCACTGAGTGTGATCCGTGCCCGGGATGTTTTCCTGGGAGTGGGCACAGGGGGTATCCAGCCCCCCTGAAGCTGGTGGGGGGCTGCCTGCGGTACTCAGCCCTCCCGGGGAGGCCCAGGCCACATCGCCTCCGCGGTGAGTGTGACAGATACTTAGAAACTCTTCAGAGCCCTCACCGGATGTTAACCTTTTGTGTTGTTGATTTTTCTCATTGCTGTTGTCGGCACTAAATTCTCTGGAGGGAGTCGTCCTCTTTAATGGTCACTTTGTCACCAGAGGGACCCTGAGAAATGGTAGCAGCAAATGCTCCCAACAAGAAAGTGGTGTCCTCAGGAAAGAGAAGAGACAGTCTGGGCCCAGGCCTGCCTTCTCTGAGCCTTCACCTTGTCCCATGTTGGGGCTGGCGTTTGGGGCAGTGACACATAGTCCCGGTTGGCCTGCCAGGATCGCCCATCATAACTGATGCTAGCTACCGGCGCACACTTGCCCTGAGCAGATCTAATTCTCGTTTAATCCCGTGAGCAGAACCAGGAGGGTGATATTATTGTACTCCTCTCCTAGATATGGAGACTAGGGCTCTGAGAGATTAAATAATTGGCCCCAAATCACACCAATGGGTAGAGCCAGGATTTTAACCGAGTGTATTGGATTCCAAAGAGTCCCAGGTGGGGACATTCGTGGGTGGGTATTGGGCTCAGTGGATGCTCTGGGCGAGGAGCAGGACGAGCAGCGGGAAGGGCAACAGTATGGGTGGGGATGAGTATCAGGCCGGGGAGGAGGCCAAAGAGAGGCCAGCCTCCCCTTGCTCTACCTCCTTCTGTCCTCCTCTTCCTGGTCTGGGTCCCCCCTGCATTTCCCCCACACTCCCCTCTTCCTTGCTTCGTCCTTACCCTCCCCGAGGTGCCTGCAGATCTCACCCCGGCTCTGGGCCCTGCCCAGGCTTCTCCCCAGGCCCCTCCCTCCCTGTCCCCTCTTCCTTCCTGTTATCTGTCTGCCAGTTTACTGCACGGCAGGCTCGGCAGGCTCCTCAGAAGGGCAGGGCGAGGCTGGGGCAGAGGCAGGTTCTCCAGGGGAAGTGGGGGGGTCTGCAGGTGTCTGGGGCTCAGCTGCCGCGGGTGAGGAGGGGCTGGGGGGAGAGATGCCAGGACTGCTACCCATAAGCTCGAGGCTGACCCCCCCCTTCCTTCCCCTGCAGTCTGTCGTCCCTAACTGCTGCCATGCCAGCACCTTCGGGCTCTCTTATTACTGATGGTGGCCTAGCACTTCAATCAAGATAGTTTGGATTCTTGGTTTCTATGACTCGTCATGTTCACTATCCCTCCCAGCTTTTTTGAGAGCGTAGAAAGAATTGAGACTTGAATTCAGAAATTGGCCCAGCACGTTTTTAACTCTGGACCTTGACCAAGCCAGTGGGTTTCAACCAGGGCAGTTTTGCATTCCCCACCCCCGACATTCAACAATGGCTGGAGACCTTTTTCTCCATCACAGCTGTAAGGGGAGTGCTACTGGCATTTTGGGGGGTGAGGTGAGGGATGAGGCTATGCTAACCTTTTACGGTGCATGGAGGAACAAAGATTTTCTCCATGCAAAATGTCAGCCTGGCAGAGGCTGAGAAATCCCGAGTTTCTTCACCTGCAAAATGAGCATAATGAGACGTGGCACCCTGCCTTGGGAGGCTCGAATGAGGTGAGGTATGCGCACGTCCTTGGTAGAACTGTGAAGGGCTGTGTGTGTCCAATTCATGCCCTTATCACTTATGATCAAAGGCATTGCACCCCGACCAGGACTGTGGCTGTTCATTCACACATCAGAGGAGTAGTCGATAGAGAGCTTGAGCAGGATTAGACTCAGGAAGGAACCTTCTGGCATTCCACAAGGTTCCTAACGAACAGGCCGTGATCAGTAAGTAGCCTCCAGAGTGTAGCTCAGATACCTTCAAAATTGTTCAGCTCTTGGCCGCCTGGGTGGCTCAGTTGGTTAAGCGACTGCCTTCAGCTCAGGTCATGATCCTGGAGTCCTGGGATCGAGTCCCACATCGGGCTCCTTGCTCAGCGGGGAGTCTGCTTCTCCCTCTGACACTCCCCCCTCTCATGCTCTATCTCATTCCCTCTCTCAAATAAACAAAATCTTAAAAAAAAAATTGTTCAGCCCCACTCAGATACAGATTTATGTCTGTCTGTTTTTTCATGCACCTCAAGGAGATCTAAACACATTCTCCGTGGCATTCTTTCTGATTTTATAGCTTGCCCCAGGAAAAGAAATGAGGTTGGTTTGTTGAGACTTTTCCTTACAGAACCCATTTAGACTGTTAGTGACCTCTGCTCTTCCCTGTAAATGTTCACAAATCACTTGTTCTATAATCCAGCCAGGCAGAAGCTTCCAGAGTCCAATTTGGCAAAAAACAGGAGACAAATATTTACCTGTCTTTAGTCTCCTGACCCTTCTCCCGTCCCCCGTGCTGTCCTAAAGGCTGCTAACAATGGTTCTGTGAACACACAGTTGAGGTCTTTCAGGGCTGCCCTTGAAGACAAAGAAAGCAAGCCATGTGTGCCGTGGGAACCCACCAGGGCTGGGCCCTGGCTCATGTGAATTCTCTTCAAAGCACCAGTGTGGGGCTCTACAGGGAGATGTGAGTTATCCAGAACAGGGGAATGAGCTAGAAACCAACCCCTGGTAAGTTCAGTCTGACCCATGATGTCAGCCTACGAGGTTATCTCAGAAAGGTAGGACCGGCGGCAGGAATCTTCCCAGCAGTGTTAAAACCACAGATCGTGACCCTGAAATGCGGGTCTGGATTCGGTGGTCACAGCCAGTCGTTTTTGTTTTTGTTTTTTTTAAGATTTTATTTATTTATTTGAGAGAGAGAGCACATGAGAGGGGGGAGGGTCAGAGGGAGAAGCAGACTCCCCACTGAGCAGGGAGCCCGATGCGGGACTAGATCCTGGGACTGCAGTCGCTTAACCGACTGAGCCACCCAGGTGCCCACCAGTCAGTTTTAATGCAGGAGAGTAGCACAAAGCCGTGCTAAGTCCTGGTTTGTGAGACTTCTGTTACCAGTGTGTGTGCACAGGTGTGTGTGTGTGTGTGCGCGAGTGCAGTGTGGGGGGGGCATGACGGGCACATGCTGTCAATATGACTGCTTACATGGGTCCCAGTTAAAGGCCAGGTGAGAGCACGCAGTGGTCTCTAGACCCACATAGGAAGTGGTTCTCAAGTCTAGAAATTGAATTTTGCCCCTGTGCCTCTCAGCATGTGTCGTCATCTCTCCGTCCCCCGTATGCTCAGCGTTGCTAGATGACGGGCGCTCAGGTGAGGCCAGCCAGGGAGAGGCAGTGGGGCAGGAGGGTTGGTGGAGGGGCCCCATGAGCCCGAGGTGGTCCCAGCTCAGCGTCTCCCACCTCCGTGCCCAGCACCCATTCAGTCCCCATCTGAGCAAGCAGGGCTCGGGGGGCTGTCTGCCCCCAGAAGGTCCCCAGAAGAGTCTGCTGTGGGGTGCGCTGTGACGGACTCCGAGGTCCCGCACAGAAGCAGCACCCAAACCAGGACCAGAAGGTACTTTGTTCCCTCACCAGCCAGGCACTGTGACAGCAGCTCATCAGGGATTTAGGCTGCGCTGCTCCCCCCGCCCCCCCCCCCAGCCCAGGACAAGGCCACAGCCCTGGACTCAGGAGCCAGCTGTTGAGATTTTATTGTCTGCTGATCGTTGGTGCTTGTTGGTAAAAGGGGAAAAGGAGGAATGAAAGACCGTGTCCATGTTGGTAAAAATACACAAAACAGGGTTGTTGTGTGGAGACTGTTTCTCTCCCTCCCTCCTTCCTTCCTTCCTTCCTGTTAAAGTTAGCATGTTCCTCAAACCTAAAGGTTTACTTTTATACTTTGGGCATTGATCTCTTGAACAACCAGCATCTCCGCCTCCCTTTCCTGACAGTAAGCCAGGTGGTGGTCTGATGAGGCTTTGCTCAGAGACCGTCAGCTCGGGTGCTGCCCGGAGCCCCGCTTTCTGGACGAGGACAAAGTCGAGGACAGGGTCGAGGACCTAGGCTAGGCTTCGGAGGCCGAGCTCAGCGCAGGGTGGGGGAGGATCCGCACTGGTTTATGTTAAGGATTCCAGGCTGGGGAGCCGGAGTGCTTTCTGTCAAAGCTTACTCCTTTAAAAGTGATTTCCACTTTCTTATTTATTTAAAGAGGTTTGGGGACTTGTGTTTATGAGATCTCTTCCCGCCATTTCATGTGACTTGGGACATAGCCCTGGGATGATGTTCTTTTTACCCAGATGGAAATTTGGTCTGGGCCGGGGCCTACGGAAAACCTGGAGAACTTTGGAAGCCAGGCAAGCAGGATCTCCCCCCTCCCCTGCAAAAAAACCCCAAACTAACAAAACAAAACAACAAAACAAACAAACAAAAACCAAAATAGCTCATTCTGAGAGGCAGCCCAGTGTCCTAGAAACAGCGTAAACTTTGGGGTCAGGTGACTCCTGGGGGGATTCTGAATTTCTTCTTAAAAACCTGACAATCACAGGGTTGTGAAGGCTCAGTGGGGAATAAAGATACAGCACCTTGCTCACAGTAGGCCCTTGATAAATGCTAATCCCCTCACAGGCCTTTTATCCCTGTCTCCCCAGGGCTGTTACTGTTCCTCACTGGCCCTTGGTTTGGTCACCCATCTGGGCTCTGGCAGGTACCCGGGAGCCCAGAACAAAGCACTGCGGACACCGGGTGGACCCTGGGAGCACTTCCACCGACGCTGGCCTTCAGGATGAGGGCCCCTGAAAGCCTGTGCAGCTCCCCACGCTCCTCCATGCTTGGTTTTTGGTTTGGGGTCCTTGAAACTTGACCTCATCCAGTACAACGACATGATGGGGAGAGAGGGTGGCAGTGTATACGGGGCGCTTGGCATTAAGGCATTATCATGTTGGGTCATTCTCGAGAACAGTTTTCCAGAAGACACTGGTCTTCAGACAAGCAGGTGTCTGTTCGTTTTCCTCCATTAAAATTATTGGCTCTGCTCTGCATTGGGCCAAAGGCACTAGGCAAGGTACTGCTTTGTAGGTGGTGGTGGTGGGGGTCTGTTATTCTAAGCCCTCTCCTTCCTGCCTTCAATTCAGGCCCAGGCTGAGGCATTCGTGAACATTCGGCGGGGCGGGGGGGGGGGGGCTTCCTGGGGCTGGTTTTAGCATGCCGCACATGTCGAGCCCTCCCCGGACCTGCTAAGCCACAGCCTGGCCCTGCCACTGTCATCAGAGGCCTTATGGCCTGAGGTTGGGAAGAGAGTAGAATAAATCAATCTCACAGAAGTGTCTACGGTTACTTTGGGTGAAAACATGCATCCTTACCCCCAAAGAGAATAAGCTAGTTTTTAAAAATTATAAAATATACGTAACCTAAAATTGACCATTTTAACCATTTTCAACTGCATTTCCGTGGCACTGAGTACGTTCATATCATGTGTAACCCTGACCACCATCCACCTCTAGAAGTCTGTCGTCTTACCCCACTGAAACCCTGGCCCCGTGGAAGGGCTCCTCTGCCCCTCCCCTCCCGAGAACCACCATTCTACTTCCTGTCTCTGTGACTGATTCGACGTGCCTCCTACAGGGGGGATCATACAGCATCTATTTTTACGCCTTTTAGCACAAAGTCCTCAAGGTCCATCCATGGTACAGCAGGTGTCATGCTTCCTTCCTCTTCGAGGCTGAGTAATATAACGTGATGTAGATGCGCCACCTCTGTTCACCCCTTCCTTCATTAGTGGACACTTGGGCTGTTCCTACCTTTCAACTCTTGTAAGAAGCCAGTATGGTGGACGGTCCCCTGTATGACTAAGTGAGGTATGTGCGGATATGTTTGAGTGCCTGTCTGTCGAAGTTGATGTAAACAGGGCAGAAGAGGCCTGTTTCATATCTGGAGAAGCTCTTCCTACCACCTGGCTTGCGAAAGGCTCTTGACGAAAGGGTAAACAGGAGGTGCTTAGAGGCCAGACTCGGAGTTGGACAGACACGTGGCAAGCTCCTGCCCTGGGTCCCAACGCGGACGGAGCTTCCCTGAGCCGATCGGTGGCGGGAGGGCGGCCCGGGGGTGGCAGCCTGGGGCCAGCTCCAGCTCTGTCATTTCCAGGTTGGGTGACTCTGGCTAAGTAAGCCTCTCTCCATCTCAACCTCTACGTTGAAGAGGACTCGTGTGTGTGCGCGTATTAAAGGCAGCGCATCGAAAGCTGGCAGCCTGGTTGGTGTGTGTTCAAAAAATCCAGTGTTCCTCCTCCCTTCTCTACCCCGAGCCCATGGCGGGGAAAGACCGCGTTCCATTGACCTCCAGGACCCCCAGGGCCTAAACGGAACCAGGCACACAGTAGGGCTGCCAGTTGAATGCTTAGGAACATTATGCTCAACGCTCTGTGTCAACCAGAGGCTATTCTACAGGACTTTGCAAAAATGTTTTGAGCAAACACAGCTCCGTGGACTGAGGGCAGGACTCCAAAGGGGACCGCTTTGAGGAAACTATTATTTATTCAGATGGGTAGACTCTGGCTTGTTTGGAAAGCAGAAACCTCATATTGGCTCCATTACTTTTTTGGTCGTTGCCTCCTTGGCTGTGTTTTTTAAAAGATTATTGGTTGGAACTTTCAAAACAGGCCAGTAGCCAGATGTTTTGGCAAGAAAACCTATCCCGATGGCTTTAGGAATCTTCATAGAGCTAAACCTCTCTGCTTGGAGAGGGCTGTTTTCATCGAGTCGGAGGAGGTGGGAGCGCAAACTTGGGGGGTCACGAGCACATCCGTGAAATAGGGAGGACTTGGGTGGGGGGGGGATTGCATGGTTGCTTGCAGGAGCAAAGCACGTTCAAACCATTCCCTCCAGACCCCATCCCCAGCCTACCCAAGGGCATGTGTCTGTGCTTGGACCCATGGATCATCAGCTTCCATGGGTAGTCTGTGGCTCAGGCAGAGAGAAGGACAGGGGCGAGGCTCGTGGGTGGGTTTCTGAACATCAGGTGCTAAGGTACAGGAGACGTTCCGGCATAAAAGCTCCAGCCTGGGCTGGACCAGCTGCTGCAGCACAGGGAACATGGCACCAGCTCTGTGGCCCACGTGGCCCCGTGGCAGCCTGCCCATGTGGGGGGCTTCATTAGCACTGGGTTGCTCAGGACGGAGCCCCCTTTCCTCTCTTCACCTTGTGGCTTATTACCATCTAATGTCAAATATAGCAAAAGCGGGTGCGGGGGGACTCTTCTCTTTGTCTTACAGGGGACCCCAAGCAGATGGGACTGGGCTGGCAGAGCCTGGGGTCTCCGGGAGTAGCTCTGTACAGCACTGCACCTGTCACTGATAGGGGGCCATTCTTGCCTGGGACCCCCCCCAAGGGCTGCAGGGATCTTTGTTATAGTGACATCACTGGCCCGATCTGCCATTCCAGGGGGGCTCCGATTCACTGCTTGGCGCTGTCAGAAGGGTTAAGACTCTCTGAAGCACTGAGCCCATGGTTTTCCTTCCTGGCCTTGGACTTGGGCCAGACTTGGTATTGGCCTCCACTTTAGGTCTCTTATCCTAAGGAAAGCTTAGGGGGCTTGGGGCTTTCTGGTGTTTCTTGTTACATGAGGGGGAAAGGTTGTTGCAGAAACTACCCTGCTGGTCCTGGCAGATGCCTGGTTTATGGGATTGGCTCTCCCCCCTCCCCAGATGCCTGTGGGAGTTGGTGAGTGCCCCGGGTTGGTGCGGGGACCGTGTCTTTTTTTTTTTTTTTTTTTTAAGGTTTTATTTATTAATTTGACAGAGACAGACACAGCGAGAGAGGGAATACAAGCAGGGGGAATGGGAGAGGGAGAAGCAGGCTTCCCGCGGAGCAGGGAGCCCGATGCGGGGCTCGATCCCTGGACCCTGGGATCATGACCTGAGCTGAAGGAAGACGCTTAACGACTGAGCCACCCAGGCGCCCCGGGACCGTGTCTTTTGACCTCAGTCTGCGTTGCCTTGAGCAGAGGGCCACACTCAAGGGGCCCTTGAAGCTGAAGAGCAACTATCGTGCTGTCCAGGCCCCACAGCGTCTCTGTGCCAGGCCAGGCCCCTGGGTGCGTGGATCCGCTGGGGCTGCAGCTTCAGGAAACTCTGAGCTCACTCGTGTGCCAGTGGCTTCCATGCAGAAAGCTGTTCCAGGCGTTCCAGGCAGTCTGCTCCCCAGGCTGGGGCCCAAGCTGGAGAACAGAAACCGGGCAGCTGGGAGTGACGGGCTGGAGGCCGAGGAGACCCCGGGCCCTCCTGGCCCCTCTTTTCCGCCCACTTTGGGCAGCCCCATGTGGGCAGGGGGTGAGATGTCTTATTTTCATCCAAGGACGGGAGCCGTATGCTCGTGGCTCCAAACGAGCTCTCTTCGCAGATAGCTCATGGTTCTGTAGCCCATGGCCCAAATATGTGGCAGCACTCTGCCCTAGTTTCTGCCTTCTCTTCTTGACCAGAGTGCGCCTTGCTCCACACTGAGCTTATTTCAGCCCAAGTGTAAATGATGCTATGGAGAGATTCTTTTTTTGGGTCGTTCCTTTTTGCACCCAAGCCTTCCTGCTCCCGCAGGTTCGCACTCCGGCACCCCCACCTGCAGCTGGCCGCTCCAGGGGGCCCTTGTCCTGGCACACGGCAGACAGGCGTCAGCATGCACACCCGCCGCCGGCACACCCCGCACAAGCCTCAGGCAGGCTGGACACATACCCAGGCCCTTTGGGATGGCCTCCTCCACACTGTGCGGAGCTACCTACCACATTTCAAAAGGGAATGCTGCTTAGAGAGGAGGCGCACGCCCTGGAGGTAGCCTTTTAGTGCTGGGGAGGTTTGGAGAGTTCCCTGGCCCATGGGTGTAATGAGGCTTAATGCCGGCGTAGGTCTGTGCTGGGGCGGAGGGCACGTCACACCGCAGGCTGGAGGAGGTTCGGGCCTCTCGGAGAGTAAGGAGGGCCGTGCGGGAGCTTTGTGTTTCCCCACCAAGCTGACAGAGGCTTGGATGGGCTGAGCCTTTAGAATCTGTCCCCAGTTCCCCAGAGCCCGAAGTGGATCCCCAGCTCTGGCCTAGGAGATGCTCTAGGGGACCCGAGTCCAGTAACCGTGTCTCTGTGAACCTGAAGGGATTTTCTCCTTCCCTTGATAACTAACCATGACCCCCTTTCCAGTCAATACCAGTGGTGCCCAGAGATGAAATTAGGCCGTCTAGGAGGGTGGAGAATTGGAGACCTTCTTCAGCCGGCAGAGCCCTGCTGTTGACCCCCGGGCAGATGCTTCTGGGAGCTGGCTGCCTGCCTCCACTGCCTCCCTGTCCCAGCAGACAAAACCAGTCGGGACGCCTGCTGGCCTGGCTTTCCCTTGGGTTCTCAAGAAGTTCTCTGGTGAGCTGTGCTCGTGGGCCTCCTGGAGCATGCCAGCTGGGCTGTTCCCTCACCCCGAAGCAGCAGCCTCGCTCATCGGGAGCTGGTGCGTCTTCATCCTCTTCCCACTCTTCACCTGCTGCCCACACCGTCCTCAGCCCCCCATCACCCCATGTTCATCTGCTCCCGGGGGGAACCTCGTCCCCCGTGCTGCCTGCCAGCCCCCCACGCTCCTTGCACTCAGAAGCAAGCCCCTCACTCCCCCAAATCTGGAGCCTCATGACCAGAAGGGGATTTTTTTTTTTAGCTTCTACTGTGTGTTTGGACTTTTCGTTGTTTCATTTTACAGACACTGAGCTAAACACTTTGCACATGCTGGACATTCCAGCCGAGTGAGCCCCAAGGACCTGCCGTGCGTGGTGTAGCTGGTTGGGGAGCTGTGCAATCAGATTGTGGGGCCCAGGAGCGGCAGGGGCAGGGCGGCGTGGCTCAGCCAGGGAGGGGTGATTTCTGCCCTGGGCGAGCCGGGAGTCTCCCCAGCAGCTATCCCAGAAGCTGGGACAGTTGAGCCAGGTGTGCGGTGTGGACTTGGACTCCTGTGGCTGGACAGGGAGGGAAACAAGATTCCAAGTGGAAAGACCCCACAGCCCAAAGCCGAGACAATGTGGCGGGACCGGGAAATGGTGAGTGGGATGAGACATAGGGGATCGGCGGGGAGGGGGTGAGGAACTGAGCCTCCTAAATGTGGAGCACAGTACGAGCTGGGCTTTGGAGGGCTTCACTCTTGGGAAACGAAAACGTCCTGTGGTTGACAAGGAGACACTTCGGTTTTGAAAGTGGCATTGACAAATCCAGGCATAGAGAGGTAATCACTGAGGACAGGGACTTGGGGGTGCCTCTCTCAAGACGCTGTTCCCCTTTAAGGACTGATGCTGAGTCCCATCTTCCAGCAGCGTATCAGCACCCACCTCCGTGAGTGGGGGGTTGGAGCGCCAGATGCGGGGTGCCCTGATGGGCAGCACAGGGCCCCAATGCCTCTGGACTCTGATCCCGTCACTGTGCCTGGGTCTTCTTTTTTTTTTTTTTTTTAAAGATTTTATTTATTTATTTGACAGAGATAGACACAGCAAGAGAGGGAACACAAGCAGGGGGAGTGGGAGAGGGAGAAGCAGGCTTCCCGCTGAGCAGGGAGCCCGATGTGGGGCTCGATCCCAGGACCCTGGGATCATGACCTGAGCCGAAGGCAGACGCTTAACGACTGAGCCACCCAGGCGCCCTGTGCCTGGGTCTTCTTATCTCTGGGTCCATGCCCGCCTTCTGGACGCTCCACGAAGAACACAAGAAATGCCCTATGGCAATGTCCTTTTAAGAGCATAAGGCCTGATATCCTCACGCATTCGCTTTTCTCCCTGGGGAGGAGAGCTTCCAGCTTCCTCTGTGGTGGACAGGACTTTCTGCCCGAGGTGGGCTCGTAGAGATCCCGGTTCTGGGACAGGAATGGTTTCGGGTTTGTATGGATTGAATCGGTGGTCACCCTTCTCACGTTAAAAAAATAAACAAAAAACAGCTCCCCTTTGTCCTCCCCTCCCCTGCTCACTGGCTGGTGGGCTGCTTTGTGACTCCAAATGCAGGCCGTCCATGCAGACTTTGGAGAGAGGACATGGGGGTCTCCAGGCTGGCTGCTCCGCTCCCTGGCTGGGGCTCACCCCCTCCTGGGAGCGTCGTGCCAGGCAAGCCAGCTGCAGAGCGCCTGGCAACAGATGAGCAGGACTTTCTCTCGCCATGAATTCTTTGCGGGGGGGATGCTGTCCTTCTTCCTCGTTCCCTTCCTGGGAAACACTGAATGCTGCTTCTTCCTCATTCTCCTTGGTTCTGTTCCTAAGAACCCCGGCGTCAGTACTTTGTGCCAAGGGTGAGGGCTGGCCACCTTTCTCCTGGTTCGTTTATTATTTGTGTTGGAAATTTCCTGGAGACCCAGAAAGCCAGATGGTTTGTCAGTATGGGGCATGCCCCAGGGTATCAGCAGGATACCCGCGCCTTCTTTGGCTGGAATCAAACATTTTCCACTTTGGACCAGTGACGTATAAGCCCTCCAGCAAGAACGTTGCTAAGATTGAAAGCTGCCCTCTGGGGCATAGACTTTGTAAGGTGCTTGGTGGTTGGATTGTAGTCCTCCTTCACCCTGGCCTTGGACAGGTGGCTCTGCCATTCCTCCAATGAGGATAAGCGAGAGGCATAGTAAAGAGGGAATGATGTGTGACCCAAGTGCACAGTTTTAGAACTGAGAATCCAGCCAGCCACCTCTCCCTCCATCCCCCCAGTTCCCAGTATGCTCCCACAGCGAGCAAGGGGGAAATGGGCAGAGGGCAAGGGGCTGTGGCATGGTGGAGAGCAATGGGTTCTTGGCATGCAGACAGGGATTCAAGTCCTGGTTTTGCTTCTGAGGGATTCTGTGACCCTGAGCAAGTCAGGAGATCTGCTGAGCCTCTGTGTTCTTATTGGTGAGTTGGGGCATCTCGCCCCCCACCCCCACCCTGCCATCACCTGCCTCACTGGGCTGTTCTGAGCATCATGAGAACAATGTATGTAAGGCAGCTCCACCACGTCTACTGCTGTGAAGGGAGAACAGAGAGAAAGGAAAAGGAGAGATAGCCACGCGTTGGCAGCAGGGTCTTTTGTGCTGGGCTGCTCGGAGGGCGAATGGGGAGCTCTTGTTCCGGAGTTGGGATTCCCCCGTCCTGTCTGCCTTGGGATACCTGTCACAGATTCCCAAGCTCTAGCTTTGCCACCAGGTTTGCCCGTGCTCATCGGGAACAGGTGACGGGCCGCCGTGCGGTGGCTGCCCCTCTGGGGCCTGGCTGCCCCCAGAGCATCTCAGGGCAAAGTGGGAGGGAGAGAGTGGGCATGGGTCCCGGGGTGGACAGACCTGTCTTGGGCAGAGCTGCTTGGGGTGACACAATTCTGTCTAATTGCCACCCACCTTGGGAGGCAGAGCTGCGGCCAGATGCACTTAGACTCTCCCTCTAAGTGTGCACCTCCTCCAGAGGCTGAACTTGGATGTGGAGAGGGGACTGGGGGTGGGGAACGACATCTGGAGCGCTGTGCAGGCTGAGGCCCTGCCCTGCCCGTCACCCACACCACGTTTGGCTTCTCGTTGTTTGCTGCACAGCTCCCCCCCCCAGGGAAGTGTGACACTCCCTCTCGGGGTCCCCTCCGAAGGGCGTGGTCAGCCCACAGCTTCCCTTCTCTTCAAGAACAAACCCAGGCTAAACCCCAGTGCATTCAGTTGTTCACAGTCCTTGGCATCATCCATTGAGGACATAGTATGTGCCGGGCAGGGTCCTGGGATGGCTAGTTCTTAATACATCCCGTGAGGGATGTCTTATTACCCCCATTTTACAGATGAGGAAAGTAAGGCTCCGAAGCTTTCAGTGGCTTCGCCTCAGTCACACACTGGGCAAAGTGCTGGAGCCGGGATTCAAACTTCTGTTTCCTTGGCTCCAAAACCTTTGCTCTCCCTTGCCACCTTGCCTGTCACTGCCGATTAACAGAAGTCCCCCTGGGCTTTCTCTGTTCTCAAGAACCCCACGTGGCTTGCTGAATGTTACTCACTTTTTCCTAGTTCTTTTGGGCCACTGTGACCAAACACCAGCCCAGTGGTTCTCCCCTAGGAAACATGTGGGAACTTGGGAAGGTTGGAAACGTTGGGGACTTCACCAGTCCTACACCGGACTGCAGTCCCCACCAGTTAAGTCCGAATCTCTGAGAGCGGGACCCAGGGAACGGGGTCATAAAGCCCACAGGTGATGCTCATGTGTAGCCAAGGTTACGGACCACTGTGCGCACCCGCCAGCCACTAGCTGGTGGTTCTCTGTTGCTCCTTTGAATAGTGAAGGTGGATCCCTGCCTGGGATCCCTCAGCCAGCCTTCTGGGGGGCCTGCCTATCTGGCTACAAACTGTTTCCAGATAGCTCTGCAATGACTTCTTATTTAATGGTGTCTTCCCGTGAGCTTCCACGCGGCATCTGAACTCCCAGCCTGGGCCTGGGAGACAGAGGCTAGAATACAGACAGTTGTTTTGAAGGGGGGAGTGAGGTATCATGGAGAGCTGTGTTCTGCAGCCCTGCCAAAAGATGGTCCGCTAATAGCCCTGCTCTCACTCCCTTTTTCAGTGCCTGGGTTACGGCATTTAAGTGTTGCAGGTGGGAAAGGACAAAGCACGGATCCAAATCTGCAGGATGCAAAGATACGCAAATTGGGTTTTAAAAGAAAAGACTGCATAATTTTTTTAAATCAAATCTTTCACCCTGATGGAGGAGTTCTTCCCCGTGGTGCAGGCAGTTGCGAGGAGGCTGCCTGACATCTGGCAGAGACCTTGGTTGGATCTTCGCTGCAGATTTATCAGTTTCTACACTTCAACTCTGCGCTCTTGCCAACGTGGCTGTGAGCACTGAGCACAGATACAAGCTCTGGCACAGTGCCAGGCACACTGTGTGCATCCGACACAATGTGAATTCTTTCCCCTTCCTTCCCTGCCCCATTTTCAAGATGCTCTGCAAGGGCAAACTCGCTAGCCAACCCCATGGTGGATGAAGGAATGCCCCTGAACAGCAGAAGCACCAGTCTAGGCCTGAGCCTGATCCTCAGGCTGGGAAGAAAGCCATCTGGCTTCTCCTGGGGAACCGGCAACAGCCCACGGGGCTGAGACTTTCTCACTAGACCCCTGGGTCTGACACGGGGAGAGGAGGCAGACGGTCAATTTTCTGACCAAGGTGCTCAGCTGCAAAGCTGCCAGGGCATGAATCATCCTGCCATCCTGGGCAAATTCTGGTGGCTGGTACAAGAACTTTAGTCCTAGTCTGACCACTTTCTATTTGGGGACTTTTTCTTGGGGCTATGGAGGAACGTGCCCACTTAGCCTACTGGCAAGGGTGTGTGTGTGTGTTTTGGGGGTGGGGTGAAGTCTTGCATTCACCCAGCATGAGGTGCAACGTTTTCCCTCTCGTTTCTCCCAGTTTCTCCCACAGACAGGCTAGCTGTGGTGCCCAGTGAGTTTCAAGGTAAGGGGGCAACGTGAATCCTCAGGTGAGAGAAGGCATTAAAAATGCCTCTTCGACAGTAGTTACCTCCACCTGCCTCTTGGGCTTGACTGCATCTCAACCAACCTGAGCCTGTTCCCAGAGAAGTTCCTAGCACGGATGCCGACTTCTTTGCCAATGCCCTTGCTCAGGGGCCTGGGCCCCCTTTTTTCTCCCGCCCCAAAGTATGAGATTTTGCTTCCTTTTAACGCCAAAGAATCGTGGGTAACTTAGCACAGTGGCTCATGGTAAAGTCCAGTCTGCAGTAACGCGTTCACCTGTGTTCCTGGACAAGGACCCTAAAATCATCTGTCTCTTACGGGGAGAGTTTCTGTTCCTCCTGCCGGGGCTCGGCTGCACCTCTGCCAAAAGGGATTTAGAACTCCGATGCTGCCTCTCAAATCTCAAGAAATGCCACTTAGATTTCTAGAAGCTGGGCGCTCTCTCCGGGGTCGCGCTGAAGTGGGCCCCGCCTTCCGCCACGCTCCGCCACGCCCCCCGCTCTCCGCTTCTTCCCACCTTCCTGCGCTCTGCCACGCCCCTCGTGCTTCGCCCCGCCCCGCTCCCGAGAAAGGCGGAGGGCAGGGCTCTCCGCCGTCACTCTTGGGAATGCGGCCCCAGGGGCGGGTCCCCGCGCTTCCAGCGACCTGCGTAGGCCAGGAGGTGGTTGGTGCCCGTCAGCAGGTCCCAGGCGCAGACGCGGGGCTCAGGTGTCTAGCTCAGTGGGAAGCACCAGGGTCTGGGGGTTCCTGAATGTCCTCTTCTCCGCCTCCGGCATCGCTTCGATGAACCCTCCTCCGGTGGGAGCGCGAACGCTTGATACCGGTGAAGACAAGGATTTCAGAAGTCAGCTTCTCTTCTTCAGCCTCTCCCCAGCAAAATATAATTTTACACAATAACTTGTGAGATTGTTCAACACACCTTGTAGGTCCACTGTAGATAATTGGATAAATCCAGAAAACCGTAAAGAAGTGAAAACCTATAGTACCCCTGTTAGACATTTTTTCTTTTTTTTTTTTTTTTTTTATTCTTATGTTAATCCCCATACATTACATCATTAGTTCTAGATGAAGTGTTCCATGATTCATTGTTCGTGCACAACACCCAGTGCTCCATGCAGAACGTGCCCTC
>NC_138374.1:79117934-79181528 GCF_054177405.1 Leptonychotes weddellii | reverse complement strand
GTCTTTCTCTGTTTGACTTATTTCACTCAACATAATACCCTCCAGTTCCATCCACGTCATTGCAAATGGCAAGATCTCATTCCTTTTGATGGCTGCATAATATTCCATTGTATATATATACCACATCTTCTTTATCCAGTCATCTGTGTTAGACATTTTTTCTAAGCACTGAAAAAAATTTTCATGTTGTCAAAATGCAATTTTCAGTATACTCTTTTGTGTCATTCTGATAAGAAAATCTCCATCCTCTGATCCACTTTCTCCCAAAAAACCACTTCAAAAGGGAAGCCAAATCTGAACGTGGGTCAGTTCCCACAATTCAGCTTTTTTTGAGACTATCCCAAACCATGGAATTTCAGGGCCAGCCATTATTTGTGAGCTTATGTGGTTAATCCTTCCATTTTGTGGACTGATGCTCAGAAGTGGCATGACTTGCTAGGGGTGCGGAATTAGCTGCAGACCTGGGACCCAGAAGAACCCAGGCTTTTCCCCAAAGTCAGGCTCTTCCCCAAACTCCAGGAGCACTGAATAGGACAGCCCTTTCGGTTGGAGACTTAATAATAAGCAAGGCAGAGAAGGGGAGAGGTAACATTACAAAGGGACAGTTTTCTTTGGAATTTTGGTACAATCTAATCTCTTTTTACAAATGGAAACAAAGCCACATCTTGTAAAATTTTAAATAGATGCTGCCCCCCTCCCCCTGACGACCCCTCCCCCCGGCGCCCCCCTCCCCCGCCCCCGTTGGAAGGAGACACCAGCAAGTCAATGCATGGAGAGTCAGAGGGCTCTGTCTTGGAGAGGCACCCAGTTCTTTGGGACACATGGAGGGATCCCCGAAGAAGTTGGCCCGGGGCCTCGGCTAGCCCCTGAGCCTTCTGCTGGCGTCCTTCTGGGTCTGTCAGTAGCACCTCCCCTGGGACCTGCCCCCTGGGATGTCCGTCTCTCCGGCATCCACTCTGAGCCTGCCGTCTGGCTCTTGCTGAGAAGACTGACTCCTCTGTTGTCACTTCCTGGGAGACCTCACTGGTCACACAGGAAACCTCCTTCTGGAGAGCAGCTTGGAGTAAGTCCACTGTGAGCATGGTTGTCGAGACCACGTGAAAACCTGACCAAAGCCTTATTAGCCCAGCCTGGCTCCTTTTGGAATAGACAATTCATTCTTTTTCTCTCTGACTGGGACAGATACTCATTTTAACAAAAGGAACACCTAGAGAGCATCTGATGCGATCTCACAGTGTCCCAATCTCATTTTACAGACGGGGAAATGGATGGGACACCGACAAGCCTGCCTGAGGTCAACCAGGAGACCCGGCTAGCTGGCTTCCCACGGAGGCTCGGCCCCTCCCCTGTGGCGTCCGCCCACGGCTTGTACTTTCCGCCCTCTTGGGCGGGAGTCTGAGGTCTTGCAACACTCGGTTGGTGTCTATGCGCAGTCCTAAGTCTGTGCAGTGGCAGGTTTTCATTTTATGTTGTTCAGTTTTGTTTTCCAGCGGTCATTTGTCATGCTTAATAACGGTGATTGGGTATTGGTTCTTTTGCAAGATTTTTCATATGAAGAATGTTAGCTAAATAATCTTTGGACAGGAGTAGAAGTGGACCAATCTGTTTAAAAACAGACACCCACCCCCTGACTGCCAGCACGTCTTTTTTTTTTTTTAATTTTTTCATTTGATGTTTTTTCAAAGTGTTCAAGTAATGCCTGCACATGCCTGGTCTAGATAGTGCTTGAGGAGATGTAAGCAGGTGACGCAAATCATCCTCTCCTCTTAATCACCATCAGCCTGGGCAGCTGAGCCGCCCCAAGATGGTTTTCGCGTAACTCCAGGACGATACCCCCCTTTTGTGAAGGAGAGAGGGCGGCGTATGTAGCAGGTGCTCTGTAAAGGGCGGTAGTAATGTGGGGGCACATATGTGCATTTAGGGCTGCGGTAAGTTGGATTTTGCCATGGATGGAGAGGCTTCTCCAGCGTTCTGCTGTGTTTCTCTGGGCTCCTCCATCCCGCAGAGTCGGGCATGGCCTACAGCCCAGCCGGGTGGGCAGGTGCGAGGCTGTGTGACCATTGACCATCAGGGCCCAGAAGGGACAGTGGGAGCACGCCTGGGCCTCCTTGAGGCACGGCCAGCATGGGGCTGAGTTCCAGGGTTTCTGATCCTGGGGCGGAGCTTGTCTGAAGTTCAAATGAGGTTAGAGAAGGAAGGAGTGACTACTTGAAGCCCCACCCCTCTCTCCCCCGCCTTTTTCCCCCTCTGGAGGAAACCTCAAACAGCTCCTCCTGCTTCTCTCCTGCACACACACCTCTTCCTGCCTTCTCTACCTTGACACAAAGGTCTCTCCCCAGCCTGGTGGCATCTTGCCTGGGGTGCTAATAATAGACAGGGGTAGATCTGCCAGGCAATGAATCCGAAGGCCGTCCCAGTTCTCTCTTGTGCCAGGAATCCTGGCAAACGTTTGTGGGACTGACTTGGTAAATATCCTTTGTGAGCAGAATAAGCCTTTGTGTGTCCTGGAAACTCCTGCTCTCCCTCCCCGAGGGTAACACCCTCCTGGAAGGATGATGGGGATGCCTTTGGCCTCAAGACCTTAGGAAAACAGAGCTCTGGGCTTCCAAACAGGCCCCGGGGGGACGGGGTTTGCAGGTTTGGCCAAGGAGCTGCCGAGGTGCTCCGGGCAAAGAAGTGGGGACAGAGAGGACTTGCGAGACCACATTTAGCTCTACCTAAAAGGCAACACAATACGCTTAGATCCGTCCTTTTCGAGGCTCTAAAGCAGAAATGAGTGAAAGAAGAAAAGTGGAAGAATTAAAGTTTCCCTATTTAAAAAAAAGTCTAAAAGCCTACTTAGCACTTTAAGGTCTTGTTTTTGTGACTCGCTTGGATAAACTTCAGACATTGTTTAAAAATGCCTCTGGGCGGCTAGCTTAAAGTCTTCTTAGATCAAGGTCGGACCTCCATCCGGGAATGGATTAAAATATAAAACACCTCCAGGTTCCGGGGTGATTCTCAAGGCACTTTTGCGAGATACCCGGCCCTTGGACCTCGCCTGTGGTTGTGACAATCACCTTGGCAGCCAGGCAGGGCCCGTCTTGTCATTCCCGTTTTACAGATGAAGAAGCCAAGGTCTGGGAAGGGCTCACGGCCTGCTCAAGGTCACGTGGGGCCAGGGGCCAGGGATGGAGCGCCGGGTGGCCGTGATTATGCAGTCCCCGTTGCCTTGGACATTAGGTTGCCTCGCAGGTGAGCGAGAGCTAGAAGCCTGTGTACAAAAGGCATCGCGGTGGCAGCCAGATGTTCATTTTAATAAATGGAAACTATGAGTCAGAACTAGAGCTGGCCTGACCCTCCGAGCAGGCAAATTAGTCATTGAGGGGGAAGGCTTGGTCTTTGGATTGGAGCACATGTGGGAGCGGGGGGCCCGTGTCACTGATTCTCCCTGCTGCTAGCTGGTCGTGCTTACACTCCACTGAGCACACTCTGTCGGATATTTGCCATTCTGCAGAACTGTGGGCAGAATTATGAAGAAGGCCCAGCAGGCTGAGTTGGGGAAGTAGTCCAGCCGAGATGCAGCTGAGGGCTGAGCTGAGAGCCAGAGGTCAGCCCTCCAGAAAGCTTTCTGAAGGCTTGAAAATTCGGTAGTAGCAACCTGCATTTGCATGCGCCTTAGGGTTTCCAGCGAACCCCCGACTTTATGCCTTATTCCTCCGTATGAGCCTCATAACAACGGAGGATGTGAGCAGAGCAGTTAATAATATCACCGGCTCATAGAGAGGAAGTAGAAACCCAGAAGCAGGAAGGTTGAGTAATTTCCACAGCTTGTAAATGGCCGGGCTGGGACTATAGCCTGGGTCTTCTGACCCTTCCTTCCTCCTACCCTGAGCTCCCAGGGGCTCCCTCCCAGCCTCTCCGTTGGCTCAGGGTAAGGGAAACAACGCTGAGCATTTTTCCAAGAGCCAAGATGTCTCTGGGAAAGAGCGGAGCTGTGTCAAGGTCCTGCTCTGTGCTTGAGGGTTTTGGGGCAATAGCACCGAGTCTTGGGCACTCGGCTCTGGGCAGTGTTTGTGCAAGGGTTTCCAAGTGGCCTCTTGCACGCTGCTAGTGGAAAATTGTAAGAGTTCCATTTTCCTGTTTCAAGCAAGTATTTCCCCCCCTGGGGTTATAGTAACCACTTCCTCCTCGGCACCCAGTGGAACATGGTAAACACCAGTTACAGCAGAGCATTCCCTTCTGAGCATCTCACTGGGTTTCTTTTTTTTCTCGTCTTTAAGCGTGCGTGCACACACACGCACACGATTCTGAAGGACCAGGTTCCTTTCCCTCCGGTTTAGAGTTTTCAGGGTACCCCGCAGTGCCTCTGGAAACAGGGGCAGATGCAGTTTTCACCGAGGTGCTTTGTTATCCTGCTGCTTTATTTTGGGGGGCATCTGGGTTGGAGTCAATTTAGTCGGACTACCGAGTCATTCAGGGTGGGGGGGCCACGGGGTGGGCCAGAGGCATGTGGGTGAACAGCTGAGTTGCAGATGCGGTGGGTCCCCAGGTGTGACCTACAGGAGACACCGCGGTGGATTTTCTGGAGGTGGCAAGGGGAGCAGAGCGGGGACTTGGTGGTCAGGTAATGAGGAGAAGGAAGCAAACAGGGATTCTAAAGAAACTGAAAGCAAGGGGGGTGCAGTAAAAAAGTCGTAAGAGAGGCTGTTGATTTTAGATATTTTTAAAAATACCTTACCACTTTAAAACCTTATTTGTAAGGGCTGGTTTGGGTCACAAGAACTTTTGAACCCCCTAGTGTCGCTCAGAGCCTTCGAAAGCATGGAATTCTAGCACGACAAACTTCTTCTGGCCTGGAACTTAGAACCCCTGGCTTTGGGATGTCCGCTGAGCTGGGGGTGGGGCATTGGAGCTTGAGGCACACGTGGGGATCCCAGCTCCGACTCTGTGCTCCCTCTCTTCTGCCCATTTACCTAGAGACTGTGGCCCCAGGACATTAGCCCAGCAGTCGGTTCGGGAGATTTGCTGGGCTTTCCTTTCCTGAAGCCTCACCTTCTGTCCTCCACCTGACACCGTGACTGATCCAGAAAGGGAAGTAAAGCCCCTCTTTGTGTCTGTGCCTCACCTGTACGCATCATTAAACAGAACAATAGAAGAGCAGGTCTCTGAGCCCACCTGGCAGAGCCCTCTGGGCAGACGAAGCCGCAGCTCCCTGCAACTCTGGCCGAGTTGGAAATCAAAATTGCACACAGGCTTGTCTTGCTTCCTGCTTTGTGCAGATAGAGATAATGGAGCTGAAAGGACAAGAGATTCGAAATATATGCCACGTCTCACGTACACGAGTGCCTTACATGTCGCCCTATGGCTGTGTCTAGAGGCTCTAGAGGCTTCGCAGAGACTTGCACCCATGCAGAGGGTTCAGAAAAATCCCCTAATGGGGAAGAGCTGAGGCTCGTCGGAACGCTTGCTGCCCACATGTTGGGCAGATGGACCATGTTTGTCTGCGTCTGCCTCCCTCCACGGAGGACCGTCAGGGACTTCACTGTGTGTCTGTCCGGCAGTGGGGGAGGGCAGCGATCCCTTAGCGGAGGCATTTACTGAGCTCTTCCTTGGGCCCCGTGTTTGCAGCGAGGGGACAAGGATGAATCCCACCGGCCCTGCCCTTCTCAGTGGGAGGGTTCTGCACGTTCCGTTCACCCCTCCGGATCCTGCAGGTGCTATCTGAACAGCGGGAGGGCCGTCACCGGACGATTCTAGCTGTTTGTTATCCAGTGGCCCTCCGCTCAGGTTCCTGGGGTCCTAGAATTCTGCGGGCTTCCATTCCGGGAACAGTGTCCAGCCCTGACCTCATGGAACCTGCACAAAGGGGCATTTGGAGGGGGCAGCAATTTGTCCACATTACCTGGTTTTTTGGTGATCTGTGTATTTTGTAAATCGTATAAAGCAAACTAGCCATATTATAGACGTTTTGGAAATAAAGACAGTGTAGGGTGCATATCATCGCAACCCTAACATCATAGGTGTAGAGTGCATATCATCGCAACCCTAACATCATAACATAACGATTCTGTCAATTACTAATTAATTGGTGAATGTGTATTCCATCTTAATTCAAAAAGGATTTGAAAGTGCTTACCCACTATATGTGCAGTATAGTGCGATTTAAAAAATAGCTAAAAAATCAGAGCAAGAGGCCAAATAGTTTTGTCAAATTCAGTATAAACGTAGTATGCAGAAATGCATACTAATGTAGCTATTTTTATAAATTGGTGTGTTTCCACCGAGCCTTTTAAAGCATGTACGTGTAGGGGTGCCTGGCCGGCTCAGTCGGTGGAGCGTGTGACTCTTGGTCTCAGGGCTGTGAGTTCGAGCCCCTTGTTGGGTGTCGAGATGACTTTTAAAAATAAAATCTTAAAAAAAATTAACTATGTATGTGTTTTATAGCCTCTCCTCCTTCCTCCCCTTCTACCCACCCTTCCCCCCACAGAATATTATACAAACTTTTCCATGTGTCTTTCTAACGCTTAGGACTTAATGATCAGTCCCAAGGATGTGCCCCTGATTTACTTGATCATTCCTCTATTGTTAGGCGTCAGGCTATTTTCAATGCTATTGTGAAATAAACAATGGCATCGTTAACATCTTGGTGCTTGTAACTTTTTCCATAGTTCCTTAAGTAGATTTCCAGAGGTAGAATAGCTAATGGAAGCTTCAGACATTTTGACAGCCTTTGACACATACCCCTGGGCTGCTTCCTCCTGAGGGTCCCGTGCATTTAGGGCGCTTCCAACCCCGCGTATTGGTGCGTTCCTGTGTGTCCTCCTCCCCCAAGCGTGTCCTCCTCCCCCGAGCGCTTGTGTTGCTATTTTTCTGGTTTCTTGCTAATTTCATAGGGAAAGAGCACATTGTTGTTTTCACTATGTATGTGTTGCCAAGTTTATCTCTTGGCATCTGAGGGGTTTTTTTTCACCCTTGTGTTTGAGTTCTTCATGTACAAGATGTATCAACCCTTCTACAGTAATAAATTTTGTAAAATACTTTCTCCAGTTTATTTGACTTTTACTTTGGTTTGGGGGATTTCTTTGCCTTTGATCCTTAGAAGTTTTACATTTTAGATAGTCCGAGAAACCTCTGGTACTGTCCTCCTTCGTGTCTGCCCATTTAGCTAGAGACTGTGGCCCCAGGACTTTAGACCAGCAGTCTGCTTGGGAGAAATTGGCTGGGTTTTCCTTTCTGAAAACCTCACCTTCTGTTCTCCACCTGACCCGTCGTCAGGACACTGAACCAGTGGTATTATGCAGCATATCTGGCACTTGGCGTGGATTTTTCTAACACTCTTCTCTCCTGGATGACAAAATCATTTTCAGCAATAATCAAGAAATAAAACAATGAAAATGGCCAGAAGAGAGTTGCAGACAGTGAAATTGTCTACTGTTGAATTTTGTGTATATGATCGCGTTGGTAAAAAAACAAAAACCAAAAAACTGTGTGTGGGGGCAGGGTAGTAATGGATTTAGTACTTGTTTTTTTTTAATTGAATTTTATTACAATTCCAGTGTAGTTAACGTACAGTGTTATATTATTTTCAGGCGTATGATATGGTGATTCCACACTTCCTACATCACCTGGTGTAATACTTGTTAAATACATTAATGCATGTTTAGGGGAAAGGGAGAAATCACACTTCTATATGGGTCTGTGGTTGTAATAAATAACAACGTTATAGTTTCTATTTTGAGTCTCGTATACATTTGTCAGACTTCCTAAGACCTGATCTCCTCTGCCAGTTCATGGTCGGTGGAGAGCCAGGTTTGTCAGACTGCCTTCCTTTATAGCTGGCTGCAGACCAATTCTTACTAATTTTAATTTTGAATAGTTTCTTTCCACTGAAGCAGGAGAAATACAAATAGAAAAAATCTTAAACATAAAGATGAACCTGGCAGAAAGTCACAAATTTCCCCTTTCTCAGTAAATCCGGGAACTGTCATACTGTCCTTAACTCTGTTTCTCTGGGATTGATTAAACGTCTCTGCTGCTGAGAAATTTAAAACATCACTAAAACTGCAAGGGGTCTCCTTGAACAACAGGGTGGAAGGAGGGAGCCCCAGTCTGTTTTCTGCATTCCCACCGTTTATTTCTCACCTGCTCTGGAAGTTCAGGACAGGACTCAGGGATGCAAACTGTGCTGAGTGGGGCCCCCCCTCAGATTCTGAATCCTGTGAATGTGCCCCAAAGCACGGAGTTTCCGTGTGCGTCTTGTCTGGGGGGCTGACCTTACACCTGAGAGCTTCTGAAGGACCTTCTGGGTGGTGGGGTGCAGTGTGTATTAAGGATAGCTAACACAGGGCGCCTGGGTGGCTCAGTTGGTTAAGCGACTGCCTTCGGCTCAAGTCATGATCCTGGAGTCCCAGGATCGAGTCCCGCATCGGGCTCCCTGCTCGGCGGGGAGTCTGCTTCTCCCTCTGACCCTCCCCCTCTCATGCTCTCTCTCTCTTCTCATTCTCGCTCTCAAATAAATAAATAAAATCTTAAAAAAAAAAAAAAAAGGATAGCTAACACAGCCGGGAATTTGAAACTTACATATATTATTAAAATGAAACCGTTCGTGCAGCAGGTGTATAGAATCAGACAGGAGGCTCGGAGGTCGGGAGCAAAGGCAGGTGGGCATGTGTTCATCCACAATTGCTGGCTCCTGGTGATAACAGAAAGCTGATCCATTTCATTATTATTTGCCCTCTTAATTGCTTGACTTAATTTTGTTCCCGTCTCCCAAAGAAACTAACTCCCCGTGGCCTGATATCTGGGCCTCTATAAGGTCACTGATGGTTCTGACCCTCTTTTATAGTTATTCAGCCCCATGCTTATCCTCTTTAATGGACTGTGGCTCCCCAGGACACAGCATTGAACCCCGTACCATACACATTGTGGGATTTGAATGGGTACAAATCATCCCAGCCAGCAAAGTGCAAGAGGAAGGGGAAAGAGGCAGCAGAGCTACCAGATTTGGGGTTTCAGGAGAGAGCCCAGGGGGCTGCTTCCATCAGAAAAGGGCAGGGGGTTGGGGGCCTGGGGCAGGGAGAGGGCACAGCAGCACTGGAGGTGGCCTGTTTGTGGGGCCACTGTGAACCTAGGTGTGGGGAGACCTGAGGCTTGTCTGCTGAGCTGTGGTCTGGGTGGACAGGGGTGTGAACTGCAGCTGCTTCTTGCTCTGATGTGCAGAGTACCCCCCCCCAGGTGCCTTTGGGGGCTCTGTCTTCCTCGTGTGCCCAAGCGCCACCCCCCGCCCGGCAGCTGTACCCTAATAAGTCTGCAGGAGAAATCCGCCCTGGCCAGTGTCATGTGCGGCCAGGGCCGGCCTCAGTATCAAAAGGTGTGGGTGTCCTGAGGGAGGCAGCCCAGGGTTCCCCACCTGGGTCCTGGCTCCAGGCTCTCCCCATTTGCCTCTTTTCCTGAGGTGCTGGCCCTGGAGGCTGCTGCCTCGAGTTCTTGACCTCCGGGCTCGTGTGAGGCTTCCTTCCCTGGCTCTGGAACACCCTCCCCACTCCCCCAGCCGTAAGCCAAACTCCAGGGTTGGGGCTGGGGGTTCCGGCGAGGCTCCTCTTCGGCCTTCCCAACCAGGCTGAGTCTTGGGGGACTCCCAGCCATTTAGGTACCAGGCATTCCTGAAAGCAGCACGCTGGGGCCGAGGGATTCAGGGTGGACGAGCCGTTTGCTGCTCTGAAGGCAGGTTCACTCCAATGGAGGGCACACTGAGGTACAACCCAGTCACGTGAATATGCTCTGAGCCGGGCAGCACATGGACATTCAAGGCCTGGGGCACAGGTGCCATGAGGGGAGACATGGTCCCTTTGCTCCTGCACTGGGCTAAGGGACATGAGGTCTGAGGAGAGTGCAAGGAGGAGGTGATGCCTGAGTGGGGTTTTGAAGGATGAAGACGAGTTCTCTGGGTAGGTTAGGTGAGGTGTCTCTGCCCGAGCGAATAGCACAGAAGGCTCAGAAGCGTCAAGCAGCATGACGTGTCTCGATAAACAGGCTAGTTTTTCTTCAGCATGGGGGCTGCCTGGGGGGAGCAGGTGAGAGCGCTTGGGGATCATCTGAAGGAGTCTGGTCTTTATCCTGAAGCCAGCAAAGGTTTTTGTTGTTTTTTTTTTTTTTTTTAGTTTTTTATTTACTTATTCATGAGAAACCGAGAGTGAGAGAGGCAGGCAGAGGTTGAGAAGCAGACTCTGCCGCTGAGCAGGGAGCCCGACGCGGGGCTCAGTCCCAGGACCCCGGGATCACGACCTGAGCCGGAGGCAGACGCTTCATCGACTGAGTCCCCTAGGCGCCCCGCCAGCAAAGGTGGGGAGGGGCCTGGAGTTGGCATGCTGAGATTCACGTTCTAGAGAGCTGTCGAGGCTAAAGTGCAGAGGGGCTTCCTGGCAGCGTGGGTCAACAGCCACCGTGTAGTTGGCCACCGGGCTGTGACTACTCGGAGGCACGGGACCCTCCGGTTTGCCCCCGGCGTTGAGTGTTGAGTTTTATGGCCAAGATGTAATGCTGGGCTTCCTCCTGGCCCACCTCGATGCCGTCGTGTCTCCCGTCCCAGGCCGGGCCGCAGCTGGCAGCCCCAAGTGGCAGGTGCCCCATTCTAAATTCTGCTCTAACGATGGGGGCAGAGGCCGGTGAGGGCCCGCGCTGTTCAGCCGTGACTCAGTGTTGTTCCAGTTCTCTGGCGAGCCGACAATGGGGTCCCAGCCATGGCGGCATGCTTGGGTGGCTCAGAAGTCCCAGCTTCTATTTCAGCTCCCTTCGGTGACCACTGAGCCATGTCGTGGGCTTCCGCTGCCCCGCTCGCCTCTCCCCAGCTACTCCTCTAACCAGAGAGGCCAGCTTCCCGCGGGCATTTTCTTTTCTCCCTTAGCCCCGAATGGCCAGTGTCCTACTTGAATATGGTACAGTCAGTGTTCAGAGCATCCCCTTGTTTTCCAGCGTCATCCTCCCTACGATCTGAGGCATGGGCAGGGCTGTGCATTTTCCTCTCCATGTGCAGATGGACAGAAGCTCAGCAAAATAGGTGACAAGTCGGTCCACACTCACTTGACCGGCAAATAGACTCCTTAAGACCCATAGAGGTCCTGACGCCATCTTTGGCTCCTCTCCTTCCTCTTTGTCTTTAAATCCAGGGGGTCGACTCACATGCTGTCAGGCTCTGGGCAGGTGCTAATGTGGGAACGGGGCCTGGGGACCCATTTCAAGATGTCCTCTCAGCTCCAGCCCGTAGATGGACGCCTCCCAGGAGGGTGGGCCACGGATCGCAAAGACAGTTGGAGATCTGGGCTTTTGTGTGAAATGTCCTCATTTGTACGTGTCAGCGACTAATTTAGAAAAAAAAAATTGTAGCCACAGAAAATAAGTCAGCTGACTACTAGCTGGACTGGCCCACATCATCTGGTCACTTGTTGCTAAGTGGCTCTACTCTGGGTCTGACGGAGGGTTGAGGGGGAACCTGTGGGGGAAGGAGAGGACCTGGCCTGGGGAGGCGAGGAGGAAAGAGCTTGCAAAGGTGCTGGTCCACTCACGTCCCACTGGCCAAGACCTACGTACATAGCCCAGCCGCCCACACTCCCACATTCCCAGGGCACATACTTTCCATTCTCCTCCTGGGTCACCCTGAATTCTAGGGTTCTGTGGTGGTTTATTGCCTTGCTTCCTTTTCCCAAAATTGAAATGACGACCGCTTGAAAGTATTTTCTTCGGTTGGATTTTTCCTTAGTGACTTCACTCAGAGACAGATGTGCCTTATTAATAGCCTTGAAAGTTAAGGGGAATAAGTCAGCCAGCTGGTTCTGTTCCCTAGAAGCGATGTCACAGGTCCTAAATGTGGGCCATCCCCAGTGGCCTCAGAGGGGCCGAGCCTGCCAGAGGGCTGTAGCCACGGTGAGACTCCACAGTCCCTCTGCATGGGACAGAGTCCTTCCTGGCGGCTCGCGATCGCCCAGGAGGACAGCTTTCCCACCTCATCCCTTGTGGCGGCCACTTGCTCTGACTTCCTCCAGGATGCATGTGGCGCCCGGCGGGTGGCAGGTGCGGGTCACAAAGGGGCTGCTCTCTGCGCTTGCTCAGCTCCCACCTCTTGCCTGTGGCCAGAGCAGCCCCATCCTCCAAGCGCCTCTCTAGCTCCCCGGATTCAGGGTCAAAGTCCTTGGCGGGAGGGACTTACGTGGAGCCCAGTCCTCAGCCTCTGGCCTTCCAGAATACATGTTTCAGATAACCCACTCACGTCTCCGAAATCGTGTTTTCTTGCCCGTGAGTCAGTAGGAGGCAAGAGGAGTCTGAGAGAACCAGAAGCTTTCTGTAGGCCGTGCAGGCCACCGACGGGGGACTGCGGTGTGGCTCAGGCTGCGAGGAACGTCGGGTTGTTGGCCCGCTGCTCTGTGATGCCGAGGGGGAAGGCAGACTTCTCTGGCACTGGGAGGCCCGTGGACTGCCTGCCTCCCCACAGGCTCGGGCTGCAGGGGAAAGTGCTGAGTAAGCACTTGGGGCCCAGTTGACAGAGACGCGTGGGGAAGGGCGATGAGTCAGTCTGTTTATGAAAATCACACGTACCGACACAGACGTCGAGATGACCCGGGGGACAGCGTGTTCTGAGAGCCGACGAGTCTAGCTCATACTTGGGGGTTCGCTGCTGTGTCTTTTTGGCAGCCCGTTTCCTGTGCCAGCGGTGGCCTATGCGTGAACAGGTGCATGGCCGCTTTGCTGAGAACGGCTCTGTCCTGACGGGCTCAGGGCGGAGAGGGAGGCTGGGTGACCCGGGGCGGGATCCAGGGCCGCGAGCCGCCCTGCGCTAGCCTCCGCCAGGCACGGCTGCGGGCGCTTCTTTGGAAATGAGCTGCTGCCCGTGTCTGCAAGCCTGCGTTCCTATTTGCTCGCCGCCGCTTAGCCACAGGCAAATCAGTGGGATCTTTCAGAAATATGAAATGCACCAACACATCTTGATTAGACTTCCTAAATAAAGCTCAAATATTTGATACTACTGCATGTAAGTTCTCATGTGGCATTCACGCTCTTCCTGAAAACTTTCCGTCTCAGAAATTCCTTATGTGGGAGTTCCCCAAAATCTGGCTTCAGAGTTAGCCTGGACTAAGCCCCTTAGCAAATCTCTTATGAGCACTTTCTGCATTCTCAGAAGCTACTTAGAAGGCAGTATTGTGTCCGTGAACATTCTTGGCCCGAAGAGGTCAACTTTTAAAGATTTTATGTATTTATTTGAGAGTGAGAGAGCACAAGCGGGGGGGTGGGAGAGGGAGAATCAGGCTCCCCGCTGAGCAGGGAGCCTGATGTGGGACTCGATCCCAGGACTCCAGGATCATGACCTGAGTCGAAGGCAGATGCTTCCCCGACTGAGCCACCCAGGCGTCCCCAGAGAGGTCAACTTTTAGCAAGCTAGAGGTTGAGGAAGGCTTCTGTTCTGCCCAGTGGTGTCCTTAGGCTTTCTGATTTACAACCCAAAGAGTTTCAATCTCAAGGTATCGTCAGAAAAATAACCAGGAGTGTGAGAGTGCTAACCCAGGAGGACTCTGTGTTGGTAGCAGGGCTGTGTTTCTGAGAACTGCAGGGCAGACAATGACACTGTAGATTCCTCAACATTTTGCAGAAAACCTCCCTACATTTTCCTGGCAGTCTAAATGTCATGCTCCCGTGTGGGACAAAGCTGCGCAGGCAGGCCCTGTTGCTCGGTGGAGCCTGTGGGAAGGAGCAGAGTGACTTCTTTCAGACCCTAGGTCCCTAGGGGAGGGCTGGGGGGGAGGGGAGCATCTGCTGGGGGCACAGGCTGGTGGCTCAAAGGCCAGGCCGCCTCTCACCTGCTGTCTTCAGCACCAGGCTTCATAAAAGCATCTCCTTGGGCTTCTGGACTTCCAGAAAGACTGTGGAAGGCAAGCTCCAAGCTCCTCCAGGGTTCATTTCCAGGCGAGGAATGGGACCTTGGTGGGGACCCACTTCCTGCCAGCTGCGGCCTTCATCCTCTGCACGTCCCTCTGGTGAGGAGGGATCCGAAGGCCCGTACTGGGGCTCTATAGAGGAGGAGGTGACCCGGCCGTGCAGCTCACATCTGCTGAGCCAACACAGAGCCCCTGCCATTGCTTCATCCCCCAAAGAGGCGCCCCCGCTCTGGGGCTCAGAGACCAGACACCCATGGGAGGTGTGCCGTCCTCACGTGACTGGATGCTTGTGTCTGCTAGCCGGTGCTGCATGCAGAGACTTCCATCCTGAAAACAAGCCTGCAGGACAGGTAATACATATTCCCATTCTGCAGATGGGCTGGAGGCTGGAGCTCAGAGAGGCTGCTGACTCGTCTGATCCCGCCAGCCAGGAATACCAGCATTTCAACCTGGCTTGATCTAGCTGGAAGGTCACATGCCACCAGTGATAACGGGGCAGCCTGGCAGGCTGATGAAGGGCTTGACCCTGGAGCCAAACTGCTTGGGTTCAGATCCTGCCTTTGCCACTTACCAGCTGTCGAACCTGGGACAGACGGTCTAACCTTCCGTGCCTCTGTGTCCCCACCTGTAACCCAGGAGAACGGGAGTCCCTGTGTGGTGGGTTGAGGCGCTGGTGTCCTACACACGTGATGCTTACCGAGCTCTGCGTCTGGCTCTCGTACTCAATACTGTTAGCTGCTTATTACGTTACCAGCTCAGTGCACGTGCTTTTGGCCCCACCGCACTGCCTGCATGGCCTTCCCTTAGTCTCCGGGGGCTGAGAAGGAGGGGTTGAGGGCCTGCAGCACCCCCAGGCCAGGAAGGAAGCAGGAGCAGGTGCGTGGGGCGAGGGGGGCACCAGGTGGGGGGGGTGCTGTGTAGCCCCGCCCTTCCTTGCCAAGCGTCTGGCTGACCAGTGAGGACCTTCAGTAAATTTCCACCCTCTGTAATGGGGCTTTGTTTCTTTGCATTTTACCAAAGTGAAAATAAGGTCTCTGGGGAAGGGTGGGTGAGGCGAAGCGGGGGAAGGGCCCTGGTGCGTGTCTCAGGGGTGCCCCCCCCAGCTGGGCAGAGCCCCGGGTGCCCTTTCCCAGAGGAAAAGCTGAGCTCTTCTGTCCTGTGCGCTTTGTCCACCGGGAGGTCAGCTGCTGGAGGCTGCCCTCCCCCAGCCCAGGGCCCTTCCGTCAGCCCGGCCTCTCCCGGTTTCCTCCTATTGTTGGTCCTGCAGCCTAGAGGCCCCCTGGCTCCTGGTGTGAGAGGTACACTAGGCCTCTGTGCGTGCAGAGCACCTCCCTCCCTCCCTCTCTGTCTCCCTCTGTGTGTCCTTCTCCCTCCCTCCCCCGTTTCCCCCACCCCTCTGTGTTTCCTCTAGTCCTCCATTATTTTTAGTTCTTGAGAGGATGAAGCCCAGGAGGGAGGAGGAAGGAGGAGCCAAGTTAGTGACCTTCCAGACCTGAGATGGAGCATTTGTGGGCCCCGCCTGGTAGGGAGTGTTAGGAACATTTCCATTTTGAGTGAAGGATACCTCCGTCCCTGGCTAGCCAAACAAAGGCTGGGTTGGCAAGATTGCAGGTCCCTTGGATGCCAGCTCCTGTGAAGCTAGGAATTGGGGAGGAGGGTGGGTCTGGAATATGCACTATGAGAAGAGCTTTCTTTGCTGGTTGACTGATCTGAGCTGGGGGGGGGGGGGTCCTCCAAACCCTCACTTGTGAGTGTGCGAAGACCCCTGGGGTCCAGGGCCAGCCAGGCTCCCAGCTGCCCAGGAGCCATGGCGGGTGTAGGGAACCCCAGGCAGACGGAGCGGGAAGTTCCCGCAAGGATGCCCCTCCTCCCTGGAGATGTTTCTGGAAAAATCCAGGTCCCAGCAGGTGAATCTAAGGAAGCGTGTGCCGGCTCAGGTGTATTTTGTCTTGTAGGAAGTGCGATGTGGCAGGGCCCGAGCCCTTGCTGTGTGCTGGGCCTGCGAGGCTTCCCCCACAAGCCCCCCCTCCGTCAGTCAGCCAGCCGGGGGTGCTGTAATCCACTGTGTGTGCAGCTGGGGGGCGTGCAGCTGGGGGGCACACAGCAGCGCTAGGCCTAGCCCCCCAGGAGCTCACCCTCTGCTGGCAGACCCAGCACGCTCCGCAGAGTCAGGAGGCACTTGTACCCTCTCCTGGGTTTCCAGAACGTGGGGCTGGAGTGGTCTAAGCAGCTCCGTGGAGAAGTAGGGCCAGCTCACAGCTTCCTGCGGGATCGGCTGCGGGGATAGGTAGGACGCAGATCAGCAGAGGGGAGGACGGAGGGCAGAGCATGTGCAGCTGCGTCGGCAGAGACCTGGGATGCGGCAGGTGTGGGGCGGGTGTGGGACAAGGAGGGAGCTGGCTGCCGGATGGGTGAGGATGGGAGAGGCCCCGAGAGCCAGAGTGTGAGCGTGGGGGCGGAAAGGCCTCTGGGACTGGCTCCCTCCTGGGGGTGGTGGGGGGCACTCGCCAGCCGGGCCAGGGCAGCCCCCCCAGCCGAGATCTGGATGTTGGCCGAGGGGGAGTCTCTCTGACTGAGGACCCCAGTGTGCCAGTCCGGGTCTAGAAAGTGGGCCTCTCATTGCTGCAGGAAGGAGGCAGCTCACTGGGGGAGCAGAGCTGGGCAGCCCTTCAGGGTTCTGGCTTTGGCCAGAATGTGCTGGAAGGCATTGGCTGGCCGGGGTGGCCCCCCTCACACAGGGTCAACGGGGCTGAGCTTGCATCGGGAGTGCCCACTGTGGAGCAGGAGATGTAGGTCCTGACCAGGTCCTCCACCCCAGAGCTGGCACTCGGCAGCCCTCACCCCGAGAACCCCGGGCTGGGTCCCACCTCTCAGGCCTGCAGTGGCCGAGGTGGTGGCCTCGGGGGCAAGAGAGGGCTGCCCATCCTTGCTCTCCGGCCCCAGGCCAGCTGCCGATCCAGACCGGGGGTTACTTCAGCCACCCCACCCTGCATTGGTGGCTTCTCCGAAGGACAGGTGGAAAACCTGTGCCCGGCCATAACCTCCGCTGAAGGTGTTCTGACCCGCCTGCTGCCGCCCCCCCCCCCCCCCAGCCATGGGGCCAGGGGAACATCACGTGAGGAGGCGGGAATAAAAAAGAACATTCCTCGGGTCTTTTTGCAAAAGTGTTTTTGCGTTTGGTTTATGGGGGAATTTTCTTGTTTGTTAAAGAGGGGAAAGATGGTTGGTCTTAAAGCCCAGACTCTTATTTTTAGCTAGAGCTACCTGCCCTGCCAAGTCCTTGGGCTTAATTTTTCCGATCCTTGGGGTCTTGGTTTTGAAAGGCCCTCTTCCCTCCCCCTCCCCCAACGCCCCAAGCACACAGCTCAGTGCTGGGGGCGGGGCAGCTCTCGCTTGGGTCACCCCGCCAGGTTTCTAAGCAGGGCTGCAGGAGGGAGCTCTCGAGCCAGGGGTGCCTACCTGCCCAGGCATGCCCAGCTGCCAGCTCGGGAAGCTGGGCCAGGACGAATACAATGAACAAAGTTGGCCGGCCCAGCCTGGGAGAAGCGCAGATTTTGCCCCAGCGCAGGAGGGAAGGATCACCCAGGAAACCCTAACTGCTTTTTCAGAGAGACCCGAAGAAGAAGGAATAAAAAAAGCATTCTTCCAAACATGGACACCTCAGTGACTTTCGCTCAGACTTTTGCAAGAGCAGAGCAAAGGCACTGAGGCAGAGTGGGCCTTCCCTGGGCAGGGGGTGTCTTGCCCCCCATCTCAGGGCTTGTGAAGCGTGCCTTCCCTAAGTGTGCGTCAGGGAGGCGGTGCCGGGAACTAGGCAGAGCAGGTCTCCCCCGTCTGAGAGGTCGCTCTTGGGACAAAGCCCTTGCTGTTGATCTGAGGCTATGTTTTAACTGGGGGAGGGGAGCAGCCGATAGCCCCAGAACAGGCAGAGAAGACGGGGCCTGGTTAGCCTGTTGGCTGAAACAGAACAAAATCCTCAGAATTAAATGGCGGGAACCAGGAAACTGTGTGACCTTGGGCAAGTTACTTAACCTCTCTGAACACGTGTCCTCATGTGCAGAACAGACAGGGTTGTGTCAGTGTGGTGAGGGAGGACGGCCTGAAAGCTTAGTAATATGCCTGGCACTATCTTTGCCATGTAACATGCAGTTTCTCCGCCACTTTCCCCCACACGCCGGGTTATGGCCACTCACTTAACACACCTGCACACGCACGTGTGCCGCAAAGCCCGGCCTCCCGGCAGTGTTGTTTTGGAGAGTAACGGGGTCCAAAGAAGATTCCCCTTTTTGGACGTCTTAGAGATTTCTCCTCATCTCTTATACTCAAAAAACAAATGGAGACTCTGTGTAATTATCTAAAAAGAAAAGTCAGCCAACTGGTCAAACTATTTCGATAAAAAGGGAAGCACTGGAGGAAAAAGAAGAAAATTGGGGGAACCAGTTTGGTGGGAAAAGGTTAAGAAAAGTCTATAAAACTGCCTTTTATTATAAAATGAAATGTGCTCAGCAATCTCACTCTTTACCCCCAAGTGCTGCTCTTCGGGGGCGCCTGGCAGACTTCCCCATATGTGAAATGGGGTGATTTGGGAGACTCTTCTCCTCTGGGCAACTTTACTGATCTTCTGACCCAGAACCTGGTGTCAGCGCCTGGGCCTGTCTGGCTCTGGCTATCCCTGAGGCCCGGAGCACGGGGACGTCTGGAGCTGCCCCGCGGGCTCCCAGCGGCTGAGAGCACCCAAAGGGAAGCATCACGAGCAATGAATTACACAGTTACTCATCTTCTTGCCCCCTGGTGATGACTTGACCCTCTGGAAGCGCCCAGCTGGATTCTTGCCCGTCTGCTGTGCCTTGGAGGTGAAAACTATTTCTATTACCAAAAGAAAAAAATATATATACAGAAGTAAAAGCAAATGAACACCTGAGGTTCTCCTGTCCTGTGACCGTGAACGGAGCACCTGCCCATCTGTATTCTTCCCTCCTCGGTTCTCCCCACAGCCCTGTGGGGTGGGCAGGGCGCGTGTCACGTTCTCGAGCCCACTGTACAGATGAGAACACTGAGGGGGGCAGAGGGCACAGGGTCAAAGGCCTGCTCACTGCCGAGGCCTGGAAACCTCAGCTGGCCCCGGGGGGCTCTGACCACGTCCCAAGGGGCAGACCCAGTTGGATTTGGTCTCCCTCCTCCTGAACCGTGTGGGGCCTGGCTCAGCTGCAGGCCGGGCTGACCAGGGTGGCCTCTCGGGGACCCCCCTGGTGGGGCTGGGGGCCTGGCTCTCAGGAGGCTCACACTCGTCCAGATAAGAGCTGGTGTGCAGGCATGCCCGGGGCCCTGCGGAATCACCCAGAGGGAGGGCTTCCAGGGCATGGGGGCTCCGAGCTTCGTGGGGTTAGCTGAGTTCTCTGCAGCCATTCTTGGGGGGAATTCCTGAGGGCAGAGACCAGACACCCTTGCAGGCGTCTGAGGGTGGGTGGGGAGAGGTGAGTGGGGCCCGGGTCGCCTGCAGGATCTCACCGGCCTGGGAGAGTACGTGTTTAGTGAACTGCTGTTCATACTTCCATGTGGGGGTGGGGGCAGCTGCCTGATGTCACTTCAACATCACTCCCCTTTCTCCCCACCCCACCCCAGTTTTGTTGGCTACGAGGGGCAGGCCCCAGAGGGCCCCGACCCTGGGCAGCTCCTGTGGGGAAGGCTGGGCACTGGGCTCAGACACCCCCGTGAGGACCACTCCCTCTCAGTGCACGAGAAGGAGGCCCCCAGGGGGGACGGAGCGAGGCCATACCCAAAGAACAGGCATGATGCTGTGTGTGCAAGGAGAGGAGTGCTGATGGGTAACCGTCCTCACCCCTCCTGCCGGACCTTTCCGGGGGTGCTGCTGGGAGCCCCCCAAGGAGAGTCTCAGGCCACCCGTGCTGGAGCCCTCCCTGCCCCCCAGTGCTGAAGAGCGGCCCATGGTCATCGGCAGAGGGCGAGCAGGTCGGGACCCAGAAGGTCACACCTGCTCCCGCTGACCGGCTGGGCGCTTATTCCCCACAGGAGGCGGGGCCGGCTTCCCTGGTGGGAATGCTCCGTGGCCACAGAGCGGCCTCGCCTCGCAGGGACCCCACGCTTGCTTCAGCCTCTGCCATCCCCGTGTGGACTGTCTTACGGAGTTTTGGACAAGGAATCCCATATGTCATGTCGCTGGTCCTGTGGGGGTGGGTTGGCTCCTCCTCCCCCAGCCCGGCTCTGGGTCCCTGCTCCTCGTCCTCGTTCTCCTCTCCCCGCTGCATCCTTCTTGTCTGTTTTATGGAAGACGAAGGCCAGACTCTGAGGCGATCCCAGTCGGCCCTCTCATCTGTTGGAGGCAGTGCCCCCTGCAGCATGAGTGGGACATGGTGGGGGAGCAACGAGAGGATGGCGTTTTCCCGGAAGCCACGAGCCTCACAGGGAGGTTTGGAATCCAGTTTAGAAAAACACACAGCATCAGATGCTAGCCAGGCTGCCTCTCTTGTGCTCGGCCTGGGCCCTGTGGCCCCACTGGCCAGGGGACCATTTCCGCCCCGGGCCCTTCTGGGGCCACGGCAGCCTGTCCGCTCGGAGGCGCCCATGTAGGCGCCGGCCTCTATCAGGTTCGCATCTGCTGTGAGGCCAGACATCTCGGTTCCTGCGGGCCGGTGATGTAGGGCGGGCAAAGTCTGAGCTGCCGGGACGGGCGGGTGGGCTGTGGTGGGGAAGGCTTGTCTGGGCTGGGCCAGGCTCAGGCACGAAGAGGGTAGGGGTCTGTTTTCAGGTCTTTTTTCTCCCCCTACACATCTCTCCACGTGCTCTGACTATTTCCACTCCTGTGCAGTCAGGTGCCAGGGGATGGAACCTCCTGGAACAATTTCCAAGCATCAGGCATCTCCAGGCCGCTCACCTCCCCCGTCCTGCTGGTTTTGGGACCTTTCCTTCTGAATCGCCCCATGCAGCCGGAGTATAGAGTGAAACCCTATACTCCTGCACGTGGGAAACAGAGCAAAACCCAGATAGTGCTGGTTGAACCCCGGGGGCTTGTCAGCGAGGGATTTGTGTCGTGGGGTCTCATCACACTCTGTAAACCTGCACCGCTACCTGGAAAACCTCGCTGCAGGAGGCTCTCCCACGCAGCACAGAGTGGAGGTGAAAGTGCCCCGTGGCTCCGCACCTGCTTGGCAGGCAGGCCGTTCCATGGTTCTTTCCTTTCCCTTGAAGTGCTCCCAACAACATCCCAAGTGCCGCACTCCAGCCAAGGTCAGATCTGACTGGTGCAGAGCCTGGCGTTATCTGGTAGCTAGGCTGCAAGTGGCAGGGCCCAGCCCCCACATGGGACATACCTGGGGTTTGGGTGGCCAGCCACGGTGCGTCTGCCGAAGGCTCTGGACTCTTCTGCTAAAGGAGCGCTCCGAAGACTCCCCCTAAGCAGAGCGGCTGCCAGCCTCCCGTCCTGACTGCCCAGGGGACCCGCCTTGAAGAAACCTCCCTGGGGTGGGGGGGCTGATTCTCTGCCATCCCCCCCACATTCCCACGTGCCTCCGCTGCTGTGGGCTGGTGAGCGGTGGCCCTGCACCCTCCTTTCCTGGGCCCGACCATGATCTGGACATGCTTACTCCTGTTAGTGTTGATGGCCACATTCGGCACCACTTCGGTGCCCCCAGGCATGCAAACCCACAGACAAGAATGTTCCACCGTCCTTGACCGCCCGGGACAGCCTTGCTTTGGGAGGACTCTCGTGGCCTTGGCCCTTTTCATGTGAAAGGCATGCTTCCTCGTGTTGGGAAGGGAAGCTGAGCAGAAAAGCTCAGCTTGAACTGTCGGGGACCCACCCCAAGCACCCCTCTCCTTTCCAGCTCCGACACTCCCACACACACCCCATCCTCGTGGAGTGGCTTTTGCTCCTGCTATCAGGGGAACCCATGTGCTGGTCCCATCTTACAGGTAAGGGGGGTCCACGAGGAAGGTCATGAGCTCATCCAAGGGCGGTCAGCAAGGAGGGGACGGAGCCAGGTCCACCTGCCTCCCCTCATCGTCACACTGCCCTGCTCCAAGCTTCCCGGCCCAGCCTCCAGAGGTGGCCTCGCCTGCTCACCCTCAGCCCCTGCTGGACCCAGCTGTTCAGGACCCAGGCCGAGGCTCCGTCCCAGAGGCCTGCAACAGTCTTCTCCCCCAAGTCTGTCGGCACCCTGCCTTTGTCCGGCACAGCCTCCACGAAGACCTTCCTTCCCAGCACACACCCATCTTGGCACACTCCTCCCTGGCCGTAGGACCTGTCCTCCCTGGGTCATGTGTCACCACTGCATCTACAGATACATTGTGCAGCCGGGTGATGCTGGCCCTGAGGGTCCAACTGTTCAAGAGCCTGGTGGACCAGCTGTCCCTCCCTCACTGAGCAGAGGAGGAAACTGAGGCCCCAGAGGAGCATGAAGCGGGGGTGCAGGGTGGGTTTAGTCGTTCCCTGGTGGGCCGGTGGCACGGGGTGGGGTCCAGGCTGGACTGGGGACACGTGCCGTCCTGCTTCTACGCTGCACCTGTGGCACCTTCATCCCCTGTGAGCTGTGCTGGGTGGTGGCTGGCTGTGCGCTCTGCCTCCGCACTGACCTTGACGTCTTCCCCGCGGGGCCGTCGGACCACCGCCGGCTCCTCTCCTATAATGAGGTTTTTCCGCTGTTGCCCCCCCCCCCACGCCCTGCGCTGTTTGTGCGGCCTTCTGGGTGCTGAGATAAGTCACCCCTCGGCCTTCCTTAGGCTTCTTTGGTGATCTCCGTCAGAATGATCTAGAAAAACAACCTTGCCAGTAGAGGCTCGGCCCTTTTGTCACATGGCCTGGCGTAAGAACAGACTAGGTCTTGGTGGCAGGGTGAGCGTTTCTGGCACAGTGAGAAAGACTGCCAGGTTCAGTAGGGAGGAATTCCTCTCCTTAAACAGATTTTCACTTGAAAGCCTGATGACAGAAGCAGCTGAGTCTCAGCGAAGAGAACGAAAACCCAGGGCGACTGATTTAACCTTGAATCCACCTTGGGCGCCAGCAGCCTCTGCAAGGATGCGGCCTGTGTCCTTGGGGAACACGGCCGTGGGCAGGGAACAAGGAGCTGCTGCGTCTACAGGCCCCCCCAGTGGAGGCGGGACCCCTCCTCCCCGCCCCCTGCCCCTGTGCAGAGGGGCTAGCTTCTCCTTCCCCCAGCGCGGAGCCCCGGAGCCCTGTGGGTTCGCGCTGTGGTTTTGCTGGCCAGGGACCCGCTTGCTGCTCAGGGCGGGCTCCCACCCACCTCCAGGGACGCCTGTGTTGGGGGCACGTGGTCTTCCCCGCTCTGTCTCTGATTCTGTCCTAAAGTTAACGTGGGGATGTGTGTTTCTGGAGAAACATGTACTGCTGGGGGAGAAGAGGATTTTTGTAAGGTAGTCGTATGGGATGGAGGTTTGCGTGCCAGCTTCATTCATCACTGACTTCTGAGGGTCACGTTCTACCCGTGGACGGGACAGTGACGGCCCTGCATGCTTCTTGCAGAGCCAAAGTAAGGTGCTAAGTCAATGTCAGTTCTTTCTGCGCAAGGAGCCCCTCCTGCGCACCTGCACCTGCACACACGCACACGTATGCACACACACACACGTGTGCATGCGCTCACAGGTCTTACTTGAGAAACTCCCTAAGGAGAAGTACATTGAAGAGGAGGGAGCTGCAGGCCCGCTCACCCCGAGTGCACCCCAGCTGTGGGGTGGAGGGTGCTCGCCCCGGGAACTCCCTGCAAAGTCTCTCTTCAAGCCCCTTGCAGGCAAGAAATACCTCTGCCACCACACCCACGGGTACAGCGTGAGGGGACACCGGCCCTCTCTCATCTGCCTCTGAGGGGCCAGTGCTGTTGGGACGCCGGGGTCATTTCCCAGAACCCTTGAGGGTCCCGCTGTGCTAGGAGCCTGGTGGACCAGCTGTCCCTCCCTCACTGGGCAGAGGAGGAAACTGAGGCCCCAGAGGGGCATGTAGCAGGGATGCAGGGTGGGTTTAGTCGTTCCCTGGTGGGGCGGTGGCATGGGGTGGGGTCCGCACTGGACTGGAGACACGTGCCCTCCCGCTTCCACGCTGCACCTGTCACACCCTCGCCCTGAAGGTCCCCTTGCATCTGGGCGCTCTGCTCAGCAACAGGTTTTGCCGAGCTCCCTCTGACGGTACGTCCGCCATGTAGATGACAGAGGGTGAGGACCTCGGAGCCGCCAAGGGCCCCTGCCCCATGGGCGTGGCGCTTCTCATCCTGGGGCCGCCGGCACGGAGTTACCTTGCTTTGAATTTATCCTAACGGGAAAGTACTCATTCTCTTTCTAATGGAGAGTTTTTTGTTTCTTGTTTCTAGAGCAAATCATGGAGGAAAATAAAAAACATGGTTCACTGGTCTCCCTTTGTCATGTCCTTCAAGAAGAAGTACCCCTGGATCCAGCTGGCAGGACATGCAGGTACTGAACCCCACCCCCAACCTTCCCGCCGGACCACTGGCTCCCTCGGGAGGCACCCAGCATGCGGGCAGGGCGGGCCTGGCCCTGGATGCTCCTGGGGATGGGAGCATCTGGAACAGCTTCTCTGAGACCCCGGGGTCTGCAGTCTCAGCCAGACATGCCTATGTGGCCTCAGCATTGCCCTGAGCACAGCTGCCCCCTCTAGGGCCCGTGCCACCCCTTCCTCAAACACACACACGCGCCCCCCCCCCCCGTCTCTGTCACATTCGATCTTTCTCTTCCCCTCTGCCTCTCTTCCGCTGAGCCCAATAAAAGTTGTGCCGTCATCAGTCCTGCCACTAGCCCACCATGGGTCAGCTGGGACAAAGGGGCCACGCCCAGCACTTCACTGAGCGCCCACTCTATCCCCGCATCACCATGGTCTTGGGGGTCACCACATTCTTGGAAACGTGGTCTCTGTCCCAAAGGAGCCTGTAGGTGGGGGGGGGGAGAGGCAGGCAGGTTACCCCACAAGCCAAGGAAGGTCCTAGGTGCAGGTGGCCAGGGTGCCCACCAGCCACAGGGGTGGAGGGACGTGTCACGCCAGAGCCCGAGAGCCGGCCAGTCCACATGTGGGGGCCCTTTGGTGAGCATCGTTCTCTGCGGAGGTTTCGGTGGCTGCCCCAGACTTGACCTTCATGACCGCAGACCAGCACGGGGTCTGACATTTCCTCTGTATCTCCGAAACCTGGGCCCAGCCCGAGGCGCCTGGACGGACACCTTCCTAAATAGATATTTTCCTGGAGGTGTGACTAGAGCAGTGCTCGGGTGAGCTATGCCTCAGACCCCCACTTCTCAGCCAGTGTCCCTGTCCTGAAACTGAAGCCGGCCCTACCAGGACTCCTGTCCGGAGACTGGAGGCACCTTCAACACCTGAGAAGCAGGACGGACGATGGGCTGGGGGTGGTAATGGTAATACCAGTAGGACAGCACAGGCCCTCCAGCCGTGAGCACTGGAGGCCTTCTCCCTTCAGACAAGGAGCCTGTGGTCGGGGAAGCCGGGGAACCAGCCTGTGAGCGTGCCTGGACACCGGGACCTGCATCCACTCCCCCTAAAGTGCTTGGTCCACAAGCGGGGACCTGGGGGGCACCCCCCGGGAGACTTCCCGGGGGGGCTGTGGAGTGGGGGGGGGGTCAGCGCAGGGCGGGCCCCGGAGAGGGACCAAAGGCCGCCTCCCACCTTGCCCCCCAGGGAGCTTCAAGGCGGCAGCCAACGGCAGGATCCTGAAGAAGCACTGTGAGTCTGAGCAGCGCTGCCTGGACCGGCTGATGGCCGACGTGCTGAAGCCCTTTGTACCCGCCTACCACGGGGACGTGGTGAAGGACGGGGAGCGCTACAACCAGATGGACGACCTGCTGGCCGCCTTTGACTCTCCCTGCGTGATGGACTGCAAGATGGGCGTTAGGTGAGCCAGGCCCCACAGAGGCCGCCCCGAAGTCCAGTGTGTACGGGGGAGGCTTGGGGGTCCAGGGGGACGACTGGGACCCCCTCCCACCCCGGTCCTGTCACATGACGTGCAGAGGGGACGGGACCCTGCTTTGCCCCTGACAGCCTCCTCCCCTCTCTGGAGCCAATACCTGTGGGGCCGGAAACAGGGCCTGGGTCCGTGCTGAGCCTCCCTGGGGAGGGCACAGAGAACTGCCTTTCTGGGCAGGGGGGATTGCTTGGAGTAGCAAGGGGGTGGCTGCACAGGGAGGCAGGGGTAGAGGCCCTTCTCAGTGCCCCCTGTGCCCCCACCCATGGGAAGGGAAAGCCCATTAGTGGAACGTGCTGGTTTGCCAACAGAGACTTGCGTCTGCCCTTTGAGGGGAGGGAGAGCCCAGGAGCTGCTCCCTTGGAGGACATGGGGTGCTCCGGGGCCCCGAGTAAGGCGTAGAGGCCACAAGGGGCTGCGTGGGCCTGTGCTTGGAATCGGGTCCAACCCCTGGTGTCTGCCCAGGGAGAGAAGCCAGGAGAGGACTGGGGAGGGAAGGAGAAGGAAGAGCGGCGAGGAGGAGACAGGGTGGTGCTCCGGGCCGAGAGGAGCCGAAACCCCGCCGCCTGCACCACCCTGGGCCCTGTCTTGGCTGCGTGGTGTTCTCATCCCTCTCAAACTTGGACCATTCGGTCCCAGGGGTCCCCGAGCAGCTCCTTCTCTCCTGCAGGCAGGGCTGTGGCCACATGGTGTCCGGGAGCCACGCTCACCTCGGGGAGCCACCGGCTGCAGGGGCCCAGCCTGGACAGGCAGACGCCGGGCTCCTCCGTCCCACCCGCGGCTCGCCGGGAAGACCGGGCCCTGGGAAGCAGCTCCGAGCTGGGGCCTGTATTTGCTTTGGGTGGTGTAAGCAGATTTCTTTCTTAAGAGAGGAGAATGAGAGAGAAGGGTGTGTCTGTGTGTCTATGTGTGTGTGACAGAGATGGAGGCTGGGGGAGAAGGCCGGTTTCCCTTCCCTCACCCCTCCTGGGATTGTCATTAAGTCAGGCCCGTGGGCTGCATCCCCTCTGTGTTGTCCCCAGGAAGGGACCAAGGGATGGGGAGGTACGGTCCCACTCGGCTATTGTGTGTCCCTGACCCCCTCCCTCCCTCTGTCCAAGGCCCTCACCACTCCAGCCCACCGAGAGGAAACAATGTCCTTCCAGCCACCACTTTGCCACTGCTCTTCCCCAGAGTTTTATTTCTGTCCCTGGAAGGCCCTCCCAGGGTATACCAGGATGGGCCCTCTCAAGGGAAGACACATAAATATTCTGATGAGTGTTCACTCTGACCATGGCCAAAAAAAGTACAGCCTGAGGGAAGAACATGTGGCTAGTGGGTCCTGCTGCCCCGTGTGCCTGTCTGTTCCCCGGGAAGCTGCTGGGGGCAGGCGCCCCCTCCACCTGAGGCTGGGTCCTGCAGCTCTGTCCCCCCGGTGCTCTCGGGAGAGACCCAGAGTGACCCTCGAGGCTGGAACAGTTTTAGCCCAGGTGTGGGCCGGGCCCGGAGTCCGCGTGGAGGGGAGGGGTGGGTCTCCCCAGAAGGGGTCTCGCGCCAGCTTCTCTCTGCTTCACCATGCCAGGGATGGGCTCCCCTGCATTCCTGCCACCCCAAGGCAGAGGTCACGGCCCAGTCCGAGTAGGGGTCACAGATGCCACAGGGGAGGGACCCAGGGCTGTGCTGGGCTGACAGGCCAGCCAGCCTTGTCTGGACCAGGCCCTGCAGACCAGGCCCCAAGGGGGCTCCTTGGGGTCCTGTGCCCCTGCGGGGACTGCACTGCCTCCCCAGCTCCGTCCATCCAGAATGCTTGACCTCACAACCTCCCCTAAGACCAGCAAAGACCAGCAGTCGGTGGCCATGCCTGGAGTGTGGCCTGTGCTTGCCAGAAGGGGGAGGCCCGAGTCCAGGGCATGAGGGGTGGAGACTTGTCGCAGGGAAGAAGAGGGCAGGCTGATCAGCAAATCTAGCGTCGGCCCGGGTGGCACGGGCACCGGTAGTGTCCTAAGCCAGGGGCCTCGTGGGACCGGGGTGCTGCTCGGACACAGGCTCACGTGGCCCTGGGGAGTTTTCTTAGATGTGACCCTGTGGTACTTGGAGGTGTCGCGTTCCTCCAGGGCCGGCGTCGGGGAGCTCGGGCCCCACTGTCCGGCTGCTGACCGTTTCCTCTGCCAGAGGGTGGGCTACTCCCCCCGGAGGGATCGCAGGCCAGCTTTGGAGAAAGCCCCGGTCAGAAGGGACTGGAAGCTGAGGCCCGTTTCCTGTTTAAAGAGCTACTAAAAGCTCTTTGCAGAAGTCGAGCCACCCACCGACCCCGCAGGCCCCCACAGCGCCCTCCGGAGCACTGGGGAGGGCCAGGCCGCCCCTGCCACGCAGAACGCACGCACAGGCCCGCCGGACGCGCCTCCACGTGTCACCGCCCCTCCCCCATCGCCGACCGGGCTCTGCAGGCCCAGCGGTGTGGGGGCGTGTGCGTGCGCGCGTGCGTGGGGGGTGTGCGCGTGCGTGCGAGGGAGAGCTGTGTGCGCGTGCGTGCAGGGGGCTGCGCACGAGTACAACGGAAGGCTCTGAGTGACCAGGCCAGTGTTCACACCCGAGGATTTGGTGTTTTCTTACGTTTGATACAATGGTTTCTGAAAACTTGTCTTTGGAAGAGCTCAGGAGTTGACGTGCAGTCAGTTCTGGGTCCCAGCGCAGCAGCTTGGAGCTGGTGTGATGGGCAGTGGCAAGCGAGGCCCCGGGACGACCCCGGGGGCGGGCCGCCGTCACAGCTGCCCACCGTGTGGGCAGCTCCCACCCACGAGGGGCCCACGCCGAGAACTTTCCTCCGTTGCAGCTCAGCGCTGTGATTGCTGTTTCAGGAAGGCTTGCAGGCAGCCATGGAGCCGGGGGCAGGGGAGCGGGGGTTTGATTGGGGAGCAGGGGGGCGTTTGCGTTCGCCTGTGTGTGCAGCAGGGGTGGGTTCCCCACCTCAGTCTGGCGATGGGAGCAAGGGAGTCAGCCGGTCTGCCCCTGCTCCCGTTACCCCGCCAGTTTCCGGGGGACCCCAGCTGGCTCGTGTGGAGGGCAGGCAGTGAGCAAGCGTTGGCCACGCTTTCTCAGGCCCTTCGGGCTGGAGGCTCCGCTGTGAGGAGGCACGGGCTGGGCGAGGCAGGCTGAGCCGGCCCATGGGCAATACAACAGTGGCCGTGGGACACCCAGGCTCCCTCTCCCAGTCATGGGTTTCCCCCTCCCCCACTGTGGCCTCTTCAGAGGCCACTTTCTGGTCCTGGCCTTTGTACTCAAGATGTCCCCTCCTGAGAGAGCCTCTTCCTGGAAGGGGGAGACTCCTGGGCTCTGCCAGGCCTCCTCAGTGATGCTGGTGTGGGGTACCCCATCCGCAAGGTGGCCCTGTTCTCTGCAGCCTGAGCGGAGTGTGTGCCCATCCCGGGTGAGCATGCCTTGGCTAAGCTGAGTACAGCCCTCGGGCAAGGCTGGAGCTGTGGTGCAGCCAGTGGTCCTCATCACCCCTGTTCCCACACAGGACCTACCTGGAGGAGGAGCTCACCAAGGCCCGGAAGAAACCCAGCCTCCGCAAGGACATGTACCAGAAGATGATTGAGGTAGACCCTGACGCCCCAACCGAGGAGGAGAAGGCCCAGCGGGCTGTGACCAAGCCTCGGTACATGCAGTGGAGGGAGACCATCAGCTCCACCGCCACCCTCGGGTTCAGGATCGAGGGCATCAAGGTGGGCCAGGTGCACGGACTGCCAGCTCCCAGCTGAGGAAGGGATGGAGGCTCTGACATTCACCCATGGGGTCATGGATGCGCAGACCCTGGTCCTTGCAGTGTTGTTGGGTTTCTATCCTCGACCCACTCTGGGCCCCACCGCCCAGCCCTTGCATCGGGGTTGGACGGCTGGGAGCCCCCAGCTTGCCAGTGGGCTGAAGGCAGGGCACCCCTGCAGAGAGTCCCCTGGGCACCGCTGCTTTTCGAGCTCTGGGCTGAGAAGGCCATTCACCTTCCCCTGTCCTCTGAAACCAGCATTTTTTTTTATTTTTCTGTATCCAGCCCTCAGACTGGCTGGAAATTTCATGCTCGTCCCCTTCCCTGTAATGCTCCTTTTCCTCTCCTTATCTGTTTGAAACGATCCCCCATTTCCTTACCTCTCCCTCTCCAGCTGCATGTTCTCGCCTCTGTTCACTGTCTGGCCAGCGTCCTCCCCCAACACTTCACCTGCCTCTCCCCTCCCCTGCTCCAGGAAAGGGTCCCCCCCCCCCGAGATGGGCTGTCCACCTGGCTGTCCCTCCACCCCAGCATCCTGCTTAACCTTTCAGAGGCAAGCGCATTGCGTTAACTAGCCTCCGGCCTGATGGCGCACAGACCCAAGTTTGGTGGCTCCTGATGGAGCCATCTTCACTCACCCTTTGTCCCCAAGAACAGAGCTCCTTCTGGGGGAGCTAAGCTCCATGCGCTTCCCTGGAACAGCCTGGAACAGACATAGTGCCAGATTAAGAAGTTGGAGCAATCTCTTGCACCAGGTGGGCCAGGGAAGAGATAGGCAGGCAATATTATATCTTGGTCTCCAGGAAACCTATGATAAAAGATGTTACGTTACAAAGGGAACCTAGCTGACCTTGGGGTAGGGGGCCCCTCTCTTCTGTCTGGATAGCAGCAGTGTCCCCCGGGCACTCGGGTTCCAAGGCCAGGCCCTGGGGGAAGCCTTCGGCCCCTGCTGCCCACAGCCCCGCTCTTCCGTCCCTGGGCTCCACACCCCCAGGCCTCCCCTGACCTGCGCTGCCACCTGACTAGCCTCCCTGGGATGGGGCACGCACCTGCCTCCTTGTCCTGCACATGGGGACCATGACGCCTCCACGGTCCCCCCCGAGCTGCCTGGCTTCCTTGGGCTGCTGGGTCGGTGAGCACCCCGCCGGTCCCCAGGCCCTCTGCTGACCCCTCCTGGGCGGGTGTTGTTCTCCTTCTCAGAAAGAAGACGGCTCCGTGAACCGAGACTTCAAGAAGACCAAAACGAGGGAGCAGGTCACCGAGGCCTTCAGAGAGTTCACTAAGGGGAACCACAACATCCTGGTGAGTCACCCCCAACCCCCACCAGAAGGGGCCAGCTGCACAGGGACCACCGTTGCACCCCCAGGCTTGCCCAGCCCTAGACCGAGCTGGGCCGCGGTGCCCACGCTGGCCCCAAACTTCCACTGGGCAGGTACAGAGGAAGGTGACTTGGTCGCCAGCCCCATCCGAGGGTAGATGGGGGCACTTGGTGGGCTCACTCTCTGCCTTGGCGTCCCCTCACGGTGCCGAGACGGTTCCCTCCCATGAGAGGATTGCTGTCACTATAGCCTCGCTGCAAATCCCCAGGGAGCCCTCTGGGGCAGGGAGACGTTCTTGTCCGCACTTGACAGGTGAGGAACTGAGGTCCAGGACACAGCTAGGAAAGCACAAACTGGATTTCATGCGCAGGCCACTGCACTAGTAGACAGGCTGGACAGATGGCTCTGACCTCTGCGGTCAGGACCTCGATCCTCCAGGCAGAGGTAGGGTGTGCTGAGTATCCGTACCCCTAGGGAAAGGCACCCTGCGACAGACCCAGACACGCTGGGGACATGGGCCCTGGAGCCCCTGGGGATAGGCTCCTTCTGAGCAGGGGTGGACACGTACAGCCTTTTCTCTGAGCAGACTCCTCGCTGGCTGGATCTCCCTCCCTCCTTTGCAGGCTGGGTAGGCTTCCCTGAGCCCTTGGCAAGGAGGCTTCGGGCATGGGGTGCACCCCCAAGCTCTTCCACGGCCCGAGCCCTCTGTTTTCCGGGTCACCTGCTCCTTCGTGGTGCCCGCCCCAGAGCACGTGGTGCCAAGCCCCGGGCCACGACGTTCTGCAGAAGGGCATTGAGGGACCGTGGCAGCCTGCGTGCACCGGGCTTCCCCATGGTCCCTGGGGACAGCAGACACCCCGGGAGCCCGCACAGCTCTATCCCTGTCCGAGGCCTCTGTGGAGAGGCCGCTGGCCGAGATCTTTGTGGCTTCCCCACTTCCTCTGTCCTTTGGAAGGTCAGGGGCATGGAGGTTTGTATTCTGGAAGACACCATGGCAACCAGGCTGTTTGGAGGCACACTGCTGGTGTTCCAGAATAAACTTCACCCTCGTGTGAGAGCTCGGAGGGGCTGCATGGCTGTGCGGGGGTGGGGGGTGTGGATGAAGCGTGGCCCCAGGAGCCCAGCTGCCCGCCTCGCCTGGTTCTGGAGGTTAAAATAAAACCTCAGGGTGTAAGGTCTCTTGCGCTCTGACACCCAGCGATGCTAGTGGGCCACGTGGGGCTTAAAAGCCACCCCACCCCCAAGTGTTTAAAACTCTGGCCATTTTTAAGCGACTGCCTTTGGCTCAGGTCATGATCCTGGAGTGTCAGGGTCGAGTCCCGCATCGGGCTCCCTGCTCAGCAGGAAGTCTGCTTCTCCTTCTGACCCTCCCCCTTCTCATGTGTGCATGCTCTCGCTCTCTCTCTCTCATTCTTTCTCAAATAAATAAATAAAATCTTTAAAAAAAAAAAAACAAAACTCTGGCCATTTTCTGTTCCCAGATCGCCTACCGGGACCGGCTGAAAGACATCCGTGCCACCCTAGAAGTTTCTCCCTTCTTCAAATGCCATGAGGTAGATACCGGGCTTTCCTTCTCTGGGGCAGAGAGCCTTGCTCTGTGGAGTCAGCCATGATCTTCGGGCCTGCCCACCTGAGTGGTGAGCGCGCCTCCCACACTTCCAGACCTGCTTGTTCTGGAAGCCTGAGGGGCACTTTTTGGACCATGCAGCCAGAGGCAGCCCGCCCGGGATCAGGCCCCTCGCTGCCAGCAGGAGCCTCGTCGGCACGCATCTGCACCAGGCTCCCTGGAATGACCACGCAGGCTGTCCTGCCTGAGCGCTGTGGTCATCCTCATCCCACTCCTCCCTCCCCCTCCCAGCAGCTGAAGCTTCTGTCCCACACGCTTCTGGGTCTTAGGGCAGAGCTACCCATCACCACCCAAGACCTTCTGAAGGGGCTGGCCCGTCTTAGGCACCACTCTTGGAGCAGGGCTGGAACGTTCCACCTGTTCTTGCTTTTGCACCTGTTTGTCTGCAGGGGCAGCGGGCAGGCAACCCAGACACCCGAGAGAGGTTTGGGAATTGTCAGCAGTTTCCCTGGGGGGTCTGTAGGATCCTGATGTCAGAGAGTCCAGGGCCCCCAGCCCCTGGAGCATGCGTGCACATGTGTATACGTGCGCACACCCCTGCATGCTACTCCCAGAAACGGTACTGCCGTGGCCAGGTGCATGTGAAGCAGGGATCCTGTGCTCCCTGCAGGCTTGCAGCTCCTTCCAGAAAGCAGCCCCTCTCGGGCTCTTGTACGGAGGGAGCCTGAGCCTGAGCCCGACACACAGAGGGGGCAGTGAGGGCAGCAGGAGGAACAAGAAACGGGTGGTCCCAGGACCCCAGGCAGAGGGAGCTTCCCCAGAGGGGGGTGGGCCAGGCCCTGCTAGGCCTCACGGCATCTTTGAGCAGGTGACACGGCTGGCCCCGCCTCTGGGCACACAGCCTGGCTTGCCCTGGGATTTTATCCCTAACTGGTCCCTTGGTCAAGGATGCACCTGTCCCACGGGGTGGCTCTGACAGCTGCCTGGATAGGACTGCCCGTGAGGGGGGACTGTGGTGCCCAGAGGGCAGACGGGGCGGGCTCTGCCCTGAGCAGCTGCCCCTGGCCTAGCCATTCCCAGGATGCCCTTTCCTCTCCTCCTCCACACTGAGGCCCAGGGTGTGCAAGCCCTCCGCCCCACCCAGGGCGTTTGGATTCCTAGCTCAATAAAAGGTCTTTGTGCAGCCTGCTGGAGCCTCCTTTCCCCACCGCCCCCAGCCTGCCTGCATGCTCCAGAGGGCACAGGCTATCCGTGGGCCTCAGAGCCCCAGGACCTGCCCCATGGACCGCACCGCCCCCGGTCGGCAGCCCAGGCTTTGTCTCGAACATATGCCTTTTCTTCTTCTGCACCTTTGCTGTTATTTCTGGAAGATTGTTTTTGCTTTACTCCTTCTGGAGTCTCATTTGAAAGCTTCAGTCTAGAAAGAGCTGGGGCTTCTGCCATTTTCCATCTGGGAAGAGGAAGCTCCTCTCTGGGTTCAGCATTTCCAGGAGCTCTTCCCTGTCCTGCCTGGGGCCCTGGGAGCTATAAGGACCCCAAACCCTCTCCCCGTACCCCCTTATTTTCTCCAGTCCCACCCTAGGGGAGGGTTTGGGGGATGTGTTCATATTTGGGAGAGCACCTTACTCCGTGCAATTGCTCTGAGCTGGCCCGGAGTGGGGGAGGGCTCCTTGGCGCCCGTGGTCCTCGGAGCAGGGGCGTAGGCAGGGACCAGCCCCAGAAGCCCTGCCGGGCCTGTCTGCGCAGGCTTTGCCTGGGTTGTGCTGCTGGAATGGGGGTGGTCTGGCCCTCCCTGCCACCCTCTTGGGTGGGGGCCTGTGTGTGCATTTGGGCAGGTCCATCAGGGTGAAGGAGGGGCACGGTGAGGCCCAGGGTTTAGCGGTAGTCTGAAATAGTGGAAAGTGTGCAGGCCAGAGCTGGGGGGTGGGGGTCTGCCATCCTAGATGTCCTCCGTGCCGCTGCCCACACGGAAGGCAGTGGCTGTCCTGGTGGCCGGCATCCTCTGCCCCCTGGTCAGCCACCCTGGGTGGGCTTTGCCATACAGGATGGAGCTTTGAGCTCTGGGCTTCACACCCCCCATCCCGGGCGGGCATGCCCTGGATACACTCCGGCTGCGGTGGGGTGGGCTGTGGGGGCTCCGGTGCTGCCTTCCCCAGTCCCCCACTCACCCCCCTCTCCCCCCAGGTCATCGGCAGCTCACTCCTTTTCATCCATGACCAGAAGGAGCAGGCCAAGGTGTGGATGATTGACTTCGGAAAAACCACGCCCCTGCCCGAGGGCCAGACCCTGCAGCACAACGTGCCTTGGCAGGAGGGGAACCGGGAGGACGGCTACCTCTCGGGCCTGAACAATCTCATCGACATCCTGACAGAAATGTGCCAGGGCGCCCCGCTCGCCTGAGGGCCCCCTGTGCCTGCCTCGCCACACCCTCCCTTCCTCCCCCTGTGCTTCCTTTTTTCTCCTTCCTTTTCTCTTCGTGTCTAGGGAAGTGCGAGCCCCAGAACTGACCCTCCTGAACTGCACTACAAGACACTTTGTAGAAACGAGATGGAGATTTCCAAGAGCAGAGGGGAGATTTTCTGGTGACTTTCCTCATGAAGGGCTTGAAGCTGGGGTCTCCACTTCTGTCTATCCGTAGGATCTCCGAGCAGAAGAGGAATGCCCAGACCAGGGCTCAGCAGCCTATAGGGCAGCTCTGTTGGGTTTAGGTCTGGAAGCAGGCTCAGGTGGCCACCGGGTGGGCTCCTAACCCAGCAGCCAGCTCCAGCCTCCGCTCGGGCTTCCTGTGGGGGCCTACTGCCCCCTGGTGGCCGGTGCGGTCAGTGAGCTGCCCAGCTCAGCACACAGGCTGGGGGGCCGCAGTGGGGGGGTTGTAAGAACCCTGGCTTCAGCAGGTGCCTGGCTGCAGGCTTCTGGTAGTTGGGGTACCAAGCCACTGGGAACTGCATGTTGGCCTTTAGCAGTCCAGGGGCGCCCCCAGACGGTGGTGGCCTGCTAACACAAGGCTCCCACCCATCTGGTATTGAAACCCTCCAGCTTTGGGCCAGACCTGGGAGTTCGGAGATGCTAGAGTTGACTGGCTGTGCTCTCTGACCTAGGCCTTTGCAGGAGGGGGCAGGCAGGAGCTGTGCTCTTCCCTCTGATGCTCACCCTCTGAATTCAGAGGACGCTCTGCACACCTGAGCTTCCAGGGATGTCCCTCCAACCCCCCAGAGCCATTTGTGCCTCCAGCCACCCGCCTTGCAGTGCCGAGGTTGGGGGCACCGGGTGGGGTGGGCCGGGGCATAGCCAGCCCCGGAGAAAGAAGACGGAACCTACAGAGCACAGATCCCATACATCCCTTCACCCCCCAACACCCCCACCTCCCTGGGCTTCTTTCATGAGGTCAGGTCCCCAGAAGGTTTGGGGTGGGCTTCAGGGCAGCGCTAAGCAGGTTTCTGGCTTACTGGCCTCATCTCCCCCCTAAAGTAACTCTTAGTGCCTGAAGGGCTTAGATCCACATTTCCCAAATGTGGTGTGGGCAGCTCCCAGGGTAGGTGGTGGGTGCCGGGGATGGGGAGGGGGTGCTCCAGGCAGCTCTCCCTGGAGTCTCCAGGTTGCCTAAAGATGGCTGGGGAAGCCATTAAGCTGTGTTTTAATTTTTAAGCAAATTATGTCTCTGTTATGGAGAAGAATGTAAAATTGGCCAGACTTTAAGAACAAAGCACTCAGCTCTCTGGCTATGCGGAGCTGTGTCCACCAGGTGCCCTCCTTTGTCCGTGCAGGTATGGGCGGGGGGGGCGGGTGGAATTGAGCTCTGACCAGGCAGCAGGTGCTGGGGCCAGTTTCTCTGCTGGGAGCTGTTTCAGGGACACGATGGAGACGTGTGCACCCAGGTGTGTGCGCCTGGAGGGATCAGTCCAGAGGTTTCCTGGGCTGCCGCCCCAGGGCCTCTGGGGTACCTCCGACCTCCCCACACGACACCAGCATTTCCCCTTTCGGGCGGGGTGAGTAACGGTGGGGGCAGAGGGTGGGACACATGAGGATGTTTAAGTACAGATTTTTTTAAAAAGGAAATCACTTTTAAACTTCCTGGCTCTTGTTCAAAAACAGTGGTGAGCTCCCGTGGGGGGTTTGCTAAAGGTCACGCCCCCGCCCAGCTGAGCAAGAGAGGCCTCGTGACAGCATGTGACCTCTGAAGGCAGGAGCACCAAAGGCAGCTCTGGGTCTCCTTCCGGAGCTGGAGTGACTTGTGGCTCGGAAGGGGCCTGAGGGAGGGACTTAAATTCTGACATTGAGATTCAAGATTCCAGCACTGTGGGCTGGCCAGAAATCGTCCTCTTTCTATCTACCAAGAAAGTTTGCTAAAGCAAATGATTGCTCCAAACAAAAAGTGCAGGTGACCAGCTTGATCTACTTAAGAGAACAAAATTTCCAAGCACTTTAAACAGGCACCGATGGTTTGCAAACGATGGGCTGAAGTGCAAGTGATATGTTTGTCAGAGGAGGTCCGTGCTGCCTCATTGGCAATGGGTTTCTTTGGGTCCCGTTCTGTCTGTGAAAGTGGTATGAAGCGGCATCTTCGTAGGGTTATTCTCTTCCTTAGGGGTTGGGGTTCTGTATTTACTTGCTAACTGTTCTCCCCCATTCCCTGCCACCTCCTTCTAGAGGAGGGGTAGATGGATCCCAAGTGGAATTTCTTAGAACCCTTCCCTGCCCAGCCCCAGTCCCCACAGGGATGCCTTGGGTCCTGGCCGCGCAGGGGCCGGGAGGGTGAGCCAAGCCGTGTGCGCACAGGTACACGGACAGCCTTCCTGCCTGGTCCTTGCCGGGCCCCCAGGGGGTTCTCGGTGAGCAGCATGCTTCACGTATTCGAGGAAGGTTTCTCTTGCCTTTAGTGTCGTGTAAGAAGTTTTTAAGTTATATTTATTTTTTCCAGTTTTTTTAATTGCACAAAACACTAAGACTGGGAGGCTGGATTCTGTTTGTCCTTTAAAGCTGTGCCTTCTTTCTGAACTTCTTTTCCCACTTGGGGGAAAGAGCCCGGACACAGCACTGCACCCCCCCCCAGATGGACTCTTTCCCCTGTTCGCTGTATCTAGCTTTGAGTTTGCCTGCATCCAGTCCACACCCTGCCCCCGTGTGTATATAACCCAGGCCACCAGCCTGGGAAGAGGCGGGGGATTCACACCCCCCCCCAGCCAGTGCCTTTCTTCAACTCCCCAGAGGGTTCTCTTTCCTTCTGCACCCCTTTCTCTGCGACACCTTGGAGTAAACAACTGTTACAAACCACGCCCCCGCACAGTGCCTGCCAGACCGCGCCGTTCTGTACCTTCTGAATAAAGGCCTGAAAGACCACAGTGCCGGCTGCAGTGCGGTCCTTGCCACCCCAAGCCCTGGAGAAGCGCCTTGGGGTGGGTGGGTGGTGGTGGTGGCATTCTTTGGAAACTGGAGGATCGTTCTGGGGACGCCCCGGAATGGAGGCTCAGACTGGATAACATTTCGATCTGCAAAGGATTTAAAACAGTCTTCAAATCCAGTCTGTTCAACCTTGTCCACAAAACCTTTACATAGTCGTTCAAGGGTGCAGAATGGCCATGAAGAAGTGCTTGTCCCCCATCCCGTGGGCTGGGGGGGCACCAGGAGGCCATTGCACGTGGAGCTTAGCTCTGTGCAAGGTGAGGGGCTGGCTGCTTGCCTCTGTGGCCCCCTTTGATTCCCGATCACCTCCACGAACAGGGCTCTGAAGTCTGCGTTTTACAGAGGTGGAAACTGAGGCCAAACAACAGGACCTGGGCAATAAATGGGGAGCAGAGATTCAGATCCAGACTTTGCCTGGTTGCAGACCCGATTCTGTCTTCCTCCTCTCCAGGGAACATCTGTGGACAGAGAGCCTGTCCTGTCTTGGCCCTGGGTCCCAGGCTCTCTGCACGGGGCTCTGCGCTCCCTGGCCTTGTCCATCGCTTCTGATCGAGGGGGCCGTGCGCTCTCACGAAGCAGTAGGAAATAAGCCTCCCCTCCAGGTAGCTTCCTGGAGAACCTGAACGGAAGTACAGTCTTGGCTCCACTGTTGGCCCCTTGGAGTGGGGTGAGGACCCCAGGCAAAAGCGAGATGCCCCAGCCACTGTCTCCCACAGTGATGGTCCCACCCATACCTTCTCGGTGTTGCAGCCACCCACGGGATTTAGACTCTGTCCACGCCAGTGGGATGTCACCCCGAAGGCGGGGGCTTGCCCCTGTGAACTGGTGTTTCTTCAGCATCTCGCAGGGCCAGGCCCAGGACAGGTGCTTAGCCAGTGTCTGCTGACGGGGCCCCACCGAGCGCCGTCAGTGATAATGGCAGTTGGGTGTGTGGATGCCCTTCCTTCGGCAGAAGACCGACTCACAGTTGGCGTGGGCTCCCTGGCTCCTGGGTCTTGCGCCTCCTGGGGCCGTCCCTCCTCCAGGTCTTACTAGACCTCATTGCCAGCAGAGCACCCAGCAAACAGTTGCTGGAAGGCGTGAGCGCCGGTCCCCCTTCTACTCACAACTGTCTCCTCTGTGGCCCCCCAGGGCTTGGTGATCATCCCCCACCCCCAACCCATGAAACCCCCCCCCAACCTGTGTCCCAGGCCCACGGCTCCTCCTGAGCCAGGACTTCGCGGCCCGGGGTTTCTCCAGCGGGGTCATCAGTGGGACTGGGAGCATCCGGGCCTCCTCAGCTTCCGCACCCCTCCTCCTGCCAACCTGGAGCAGACCCCACGCATCCCCCAGAGGTTCAGCCCTGGAGAAAAGACCCCAGGCCGTGGCAGAGGGGCTTAGGGGAGCCCGGGCACCACCAGGGCACATGGGCATCCCCTGTAGGGGGGGAAGAGTTGTCCTCTGGCTCACTTAATGGAGTCTTGGGTCTTTCTGCCTGCTTCGGACAAACTCCCATAGCCAGGGCTGCCCGTTGGCCCTGCCCTGAAGACGGAATCAGCATGCAAACCAGAGAGAGCTCCGGGTCCGTTGCCCACAGTCCCGCCACAGCCCCGGTCGGGGCGGGGGTGGGGAGAGGCACTCCAGCAAGGTGGGCAGGGGCGCCTCTCCCTCTGTGGTGGTGGTTCTCACCAGGCCTGGCCCTGCTGGAAATCCCTGGGAAGTGTGAGTCTCTGCTCCTCAGGTGAGGATCGAAGGTGAGTGCGTCAGGTGCAGGTAAACACATCCTAGTGCTGCTCCTGGGAACCAGGGCACCAACCACAGACAGCTCTGTGGACCCACTTGGCCCACTGTGACGGGGACTTGGGCCAAAACTCTTAATTCCTGGACTCCGTCAGCAGAGGGCCGTGGTGGCATCTCGGGTGGTCAGTCACCCTATTGCTTTTCCAGGTCACTTTTGGCACCAACCGGCTTGGCCTGGGTTCCCTAGAAACCAGGTAAAAGCTGGCCTTTTTTGGGGAGAGCGATCCCGGGGGGCCTGGCATGGGGGGGGGCATGTGGAGCGAGGCTGGGACAAGGAAAGGGGCAGGGTCAGCAAGTGTGAGCTGCTCTCCCGTCTCATGGGACATCTTCGGAGAGGCCCAGAAGCCAGTCCGGGGTTGGTCCTGGGGTAGCAGGGCTAGGAGTGCAAGTACAAGTGCCCCCAGCTCTGCCTCCCATTGGCCATCCTGTCCTCAGGGCATCGACTTTGGTGGGCAGAACTGTCAGCCTTCTTGGGTGCCCGTATGGGTCAGCAGCAGCCTGGCCCTGACCATGGGGGCAGCATGGGCTGTTGCTGGGCTGCTCCGGTCTGGGGTGCTCTGGGAACCAAGGTGGACCAGACTTTCCCAGTAAACACCAGAGGGCAGTGCCCATTCTACACCCACCGGCTGGCCAGTCCTCCATTCTGTGCCTTGCATTTCTCTGAGGGTCTCACCCCCTTACCCTATTGAGCAGGACGCTGGGGTCCCATCAACCTGCCAAGTCTGGGGAGGGGAGAGAAACTGGAAACAAGGAAGCTCCCTGTGGGTCTGCAGAGGGTTGGCTGGGGAGTGCTTGGGCTGTCTTCAGACCAGGGGCCCGGAGGAAAGCCTCCCAGAACGAGCTTGAGAACCTGCAGTTGGTGGGAAGCCTGCTTTGGTAGGGAGGGGGGAGGGACCAGGAGACCCAAGCCTGCCTCTGAGCAGTGGCGGGCCTGGCGAGCCCTGGTGCCTCTTCTTCCCACATCGGCTAGGGCCCCAAGGTCACTGAGCATCTTCACTGAAGTCTGGGGAGTTGCTTGACTCAACAGGGTGGTTTCTCACCTTTTGGGGATCACAGATGCCTTCGATAATTTAAAGGAAGCGATGAACCCTTTTCCCAGAAAAATGCCCATAAGCATATGCACAAATTTATATAGGAATTCAGGGATTCCTGGACACCCCCCTTTCCCCCACCAAAGCCCCTGGATAGATCCCCAGTTGGTGGATGGGTCTGGCTTAAGAATCCTTGGTTTGTTGTAGCCCTTCCCGGTAGGGGAATGCGCCCAAACCCCCTCACTGCAAAGGGCATCTCTGTCATCGGAGGCCAGCCTGGCCGCTTGTCCCCCTTTTTCCCACCCTTAAGGATCCAGCCTTCTGAAAGGCATCATCTTAGAACTACAGCCCACCTATTTTTGTAAATAAGTCTTTATTGGAAACAACCATGCCCATTTATTTATGTACTGTCTACAGCTGCTTTCGCACCACAAGGCCAGAGCTGAGTAGGTACCCTAGTCATCCCGTGGCCGCAAGGCCTAAATACTCACTACCTGTCCCTTTATGGGAAAGTCCTCCAATCCCCACCTCATGCCGACTGCAGCCATAGAAAGAATGACTCCCTGCCTGGCACCATGCTAAGTGAGTCACGACTGTTAGTCCAATCTTTATAAAACCTCTGAGAGAGGAGCTTCGTTAACCCCGTTTTGCACATAAGAAAGCAGAGGCACAGAGAGGGTGAGTAACTTATTTAAGATCACACAGCTGGTAAGCAATAGACTCAAGCTCTTTCCACAACCCTGCACAACTGAGCCCACCAACCAAGTGGCAGGGTTGGTCTGGGCATGTGGCTGCATTACAGAATTTTGGGGACAGCCTGTGGTCAAGCCATGAGTTCCAGTTTTGGGGACTAGAAACCTGACGAGGCCCTGGAGATGTTGATCCCAAGCATGGCCCTCTCCGGGGAGCGGGGCGGTGGGGTGGTGGTGAGAGCTGAGCTGCAGAGCCCAGGCTTTGGCTCTGGCCCCCACCACCAACAGGCAGGACCTGGAATCCTGCCAGCCCGCGGGAGTTGGGCTGGGGGCGGAGCCTGGCTCAGGAGCTCTCTGGGAGGCGCTGTCTGTTCTAGGCTCCAGGTGACCCTGCAAGCAAGCACAGCCCCCGCAGCCTTCCTCCCGCTAGAGACCCTTGGCACGCAGAGCAGCAGTCATAATTGCCCCCGACGCCCCCCACAGACTGCCAGTTCCCGGGCTGGCTCACACGTCCTTCCAGAGAAAGACAGAAAATGCATCCTGTTCTCGCAAACACCAAGGCACGTGTGCGCGTCCTGTCTCCCTTTGCTGCGACAGACATTTAGTGCACCGAGCACACAGGCCTGAACAGGGAGGCGGGGGCCGGAACTTCAGTGAGAAGAGAGACTTCACACCTCAGCTGGGTGTGAGGGCTTACAGTTTTGGGTTTTTTTCAACAAGAAAAAAACTAGCCTGATATAATACTCACAATAAAAATATGAGAACAGGAAGCGCTTCCCCCAGCAGAAATTTATTTTCTCACAGTCCCGGAGGCTGGACGTCCAAGATCAGGGTCTGGCAGGTTGGTGCCTGGGGGGGCCCTTCCGGGCCGCGCACTGACCTCGCGGGGCCGGGGCGAGCTCTGCCGCGGCTGCTCACACAGGGCCCTCGCGTCTGAGTGGGGCACACTGCTACACCCTCACCTTGCCGGCTCTGCTCCAGACACAGTCCTGCCAGGGGCTCGGGCTTTGGCATGTGAAATTGGGGGACACACAAGGCAGCCCCCGCCCCTGCTGTGTGTTAACACCGCTGTTTCCAGCTCCACGTTCCATCCCATACCTTCCAAACTTGTGAATGAGTGAAGCGGTTTTGGGGTATGGGTTGGGGTTGGGGGAGGGCGTCGCTGAGTTCTATGGTTTTCAATGTGGCGACACGTATTTGGGTTATTTTAGAAATAGTTTCTGCAGGGCGCCTGGGTGGCTCAGTTGGTTAAGCGACGGCCTTCGGCTCAGGTCATGATCCTGTAGTCCCGGGATCGAGTCCCGCATCGGGCTCCCTGCTCAGCGGGGAGTTTGCTTCTCCCTCTGACCCTCCTCCCTCTCATGCTCTCTCTCTATCTCATTCTCTCTCTCAAATAAATAAATAAAATCTTTAAAAAAAAAAAAAGAAATAGTTTCTGCAAATCATGGGCAAACAGTGTCTCACTGGGACAATTTGCTGGCGGCAGCAGGCCTGTTTTACTTCAGTGGAAAACAAGTGCCTGACTTCAGTCACGCCTGCTGAGCACACGTGCATGCAGGAGTGAGTCGGGACCGCGGCCCACGGAGGCTGCTGGTGCGGCCATGGGGGACAGTGCCCCCTTCTGGACAGTCATGCGCAGGACAGCCCCCCAGGAGGAAAGGAGGAAGTGCGGGAGCTCCTTCACCGACAGGTCGCTGGGCGGGCTGGTCCGGGCCCCCAGAAATGCCCCAGGGCAGACAAAGGTCCCTGGCCTTCCTGGCTCCCCCCAGCCTGCTGCGTCTTTGTCCTGCTGGGACACAGCAGCCACCGCAATGTCGTCAGAACCCCGACAGCCAAGCGCTAGGGTGGGTGCTGAGCAGTGCACATACCATACCTCCTAACCGGCGCCGCGACCAGCGCGGGTGCATGCTGTGCGTGTCATTACCTGTGCGGTGTAAATTAGGAAATGTGAGCAAGGTCGCGCTGCCGGCAGGACCAGACCCCAGGTGTAAGGCATGGCGTGGAGGCGGACAGGTGAGAGGGCTGGGGGTCCTGGGTGGGGGGCAGGGCAGGGCGCCTGACCCCGGAGAGGGACAAGGCCACTTCAGAGAGGCTTTGCAGAGGAAGTGCCCCCCAAGGTCAATTTATCCAGAATTATCCAGAAGGGCTGGGGGGTGGAGGGAATACATGAGATGCCGCTGAGGCACCTGGAGGACGCGGGGTCTGCAGTGGCTGCAGGTGGCCCAAGGTGGCTCCATGTGGGGCCCCGCTGGGGGTGGGACTGGCGGGGTGGGCAGGGACCCCCAGGGCGCCAGGGTGGGGCGTGCAGCTGTCTTCAAAGGCTCTCCCAACAGGGCACGAGGAGGTGGCATGTGGGGGGGTCCCGCTGGCGGCTGGTGGCTTGGGGGAGGGTGAGACCAAGTGAGGAGGCTCGGCCAGAGGAGCAGTGAGGTCAGGCCGTGGGCTGTAGAGGTGTGAAAGGGGTTTGTGGGCACCCCTCTGAGGTGGCTGTGGCTGTGTGGGGGTGGGGGGACCCCTGGGGACACCTGGTCTGAGCAGCTGTAGGCTGGGGGTGGGGGTGGTGGCAGGAGGGGCTTGGTTCCCACCTGCCGCCCAGTTAGAGGGGACACCCCCACGGGGGCACTGGGGACGGCAGATATGCGGCCTGGCATTCCAGAGCAAGTCCCCGGGAGCCCAAGTGGGACAGTGCTCACAGTATCCCATCTGGTGACAGAAGCCGACTTCAGCGTCCAGCGAGCCCTTTCTTTTTTCCTTCATTATCCTTCTCTGTGTATTCCAAACATTCTCCACGGGCACACTTTCAGATTCAGGACTCTGGGCAGGTACAAGCAAGGAGTGGGATCCCGGCCACTCCAGTGTTCTCCCCATTTCCTCCCACGCTCCTGCTCAGCCAGCTCGCGGGCCCCTTCCTCATCCCCAGCGTGTGCCCCACGCTGCACCCCCTCCACACACACACACGCACACACACACTCCTCGACAACCAAAACGTGTGCGCTGGGATTCCTCAATCAGAACAGAGCATGCTTGGCAGCCAGGTCTCCTGAGTGGTGGTGGAAAGGGCCACAGGTGTTTTCTGTGCAGAAGGGAAGGGGAGGTGGACGGCAGATGGGGGCCATTGTCCTGTGGAGGACGGAGGGCATTTCCCACACCCCTGTGTTATCCTCCATCCTGGGTCCTGGAGAGATCGCAGGGACTGACAGGTAGAAGTTGCAGAAAAGTAGGGGATGGCCCAGCCAACATGTCTCTGAGAGTTCTTCGCGACCCGCAGAGGAATAAGGTGGTGAGTCCCGGTCTTGGGGGAGTTACACGGAAATTTGTGACCCTTTACCTGGGAGATGGCGGAAAAGGTAGAAAGGTTGGGCGCCATGCCCTTGAGATTTTGTGGTTCCTCAGAAGAGCCGCTGTCCATTTAGAAAGTAATTTTCATTTTTTTAAAGATTTTATTTATTTATGAGAGAGAGAGAGCACAAGCTGGAGAGAGGGAGAAACAGGCTTCCCGCAGAGCAGGGAGCCCGATGCGGGGCTCGATCCCAGGACCCTGGGATCATGACCTGAGCTGAAGGCAGATACTTAACCGACTGAGCCCCCCAGGTGCCCCTAGAAAGTAATTTTCAGTCAACAAGTATGCTTTTATTTCAACTACTTTTTTCTATCTTCCAAAATGTTTTAATGAATATAGATGGCTACTGTGCTGAAAAGATACATTTACTAATGTAGTCAAGTTCACTGCATCGAATTCTGCAAAACCAGGCGGGCTGCCTGGGTCTTAAGGAGGATAGAGAGGCCGCATAATTGGCAGGAAGTGAATCTGGAAGCAATCTGGGGCGGCGAGTCTTGGGCTGGAGGGTGTCCCCTTCTCCACCAGTGTCAAACCAGACTCCTGTCGGCTGGAGAGAGACTCTGAGATGGACTCTAAGATGGACTCCGAGATGGACTCCGACTCCACGCTCAGGGCAGGCCCCCTCCACGGTGCAGGCCACCCCAATTTCCACGGCTCCAGGCCCTGGGAAGCCTTTGCAGCCTGGTGACCTGGAGGCCACGGCAACGGTGAAGCCTGGCACACCGCGCTCTCCATCTCTGCAAGGTGTGGCTCAGGTACGGCTGCCAACCTTGCCCCCAAACGACCTGAGGCCCCGTGGGGCCACATTGAACAACGCCCCTTGGGTCTCACAAGGAAGCCAGGGCAGAGCTGGTACGTGAAATGCTTTCACTGAAATTTCAAGACACTTTGGAAACCCTGTCAAGCCTCCAATGTTCCATCAGCCCTTCCTGAGGCTTGGCTGTTCATCTTCTTCCAAGTGTTTGCTCTCTTTCTGTCTGGCTGGCTTCTCCGAGAGCTAAAATTCTTTGAGCCCATAGGCCTGTTGGCTCCTGCTTATTTGCATGGCTAAGTAACCAACACTTCAGACGGGCAGGAAGCCAATGGAAACAAATCCTGTTTCTATAGTAGGTACAGAGAGGACTCTCTGCAGAAAAGAGTTTCCATTTTCGGTAGAAGGGGGCAGGTGTGTTCATCAGCAATTGACCGCTCCTAACTCCACCTTCCCTGTGTAATGAAGTGATCCTGGAGCGGGGCCAGGTGGAACGAGGGAAATAAAACTATTCTAGGACCTGGCACCATCTGGGGGAGCGTTTTGTGGCTGACAACCCTGGTTCCCTCTGTGAAGAGACTTGGGCCATCGTCCTTGCTTGGTGGGTAACCCAGCAGGGCTGGGCGGCAGGACACCTCCGAGGGTCCAGGATGGTGGAAAATCCCCAAGGACTTTTCGATGCCAACCTCGGGGTTCGGTTTCTGCAGGGGCTCAAAGAGGAGATGCTTGGTCTCAGTTCTGGGACTTCCACCCCCGGTTTCTCACATTCTAACCAGGTAACGACTCCCAGCATGCTCGAGGTGTCCTGGCTGGCCCCGCACCTGCCTGGGGCATCCACACTTGCCGTCGGGTTGATGGGAAAAGAAAGGATTTGTACATGTATGTTAACCTTCTCGGGACCTTTTTAAATGAAAAAAAAAAGTTTTAATTGGCATCGTTGTGCGTGCATGTAATTTTTCTTTATTTTTTTATTGAAGTTTTGTTTATTTTTAAGGCATCTCTACGCCCAACGTGGGGCTCGAACTCACGACCCCGAGACCAAGAGCCGCACCCTCCACTGACTGAGCCAGCCGGGCCCCCCTACAATTTTTTCTTTAAATACTGTGCCCCATTACAGGAGGGGACAGGTGAAGCGGGAAGGTGGGAGGCTGGGCTGGGGATGAAAACTTACAATGTCGGGGCGCCTGGGTGGCTCAGTCATTAAGCGTCTGCCTTCGGCTCAGGTCATGATCCTGGAGTCCTGGGATCGAGTCCCGTATCGGGCTCCCTGCTCGGCAAGGAGTCTGCTTCTCCCTCTGACCCTCCCCCCTCTCATGCTCTCTCTCTCTATCTCATTCTCTCTCTCAAGTAAATAAATAAAATCTTTAAAAAAAAAAAAGAAAAAAAAAAGAAAACTTATAATGTCTAAGTGCCAAATCCATCGCTGGTCACCTGTGGAGAGCACATGCGTGTGTGCCCAGGCCTGGTGCACGCCTGTGTGGGTGTGTTTGTCCTGTGCAAAGACCGAGTCCATGTCAGTAAAGACAGAGACTCCGAGGACACTCTCTGGAGCAAATATCACTTTAGGGCTTTTTGTTATTAGCGAGAGAAGGTCACTTTGAACCAGTTTGCGGACCGCTCCGGAGAGGCAAGGCTAGGACTGGCCTCGGGGAGGCAGGACGAGACCTTCTCTTCTGCCACTCTGTGTGCTGCTGTCTTGTCTGGCCTCCTGTATCCATGAGGCAGGAACCTGAGGCTTATAAACTACAGCCTCAGGACCGAAGAGGAGAGATCCCAAAGACCTCAGGAAAGACCTTGATTTTTGCAGGCTATCTCAGTGAGAGGGACAAGCTATTGGCCGGGCTGGGATGGGATAAGTCCAGGGACGGGCAGCCTCCCCCCAACACAGCATGGGTTATGTGAGGGGCACAACTGGCCCCTGGAACAGAGGAGTGGAGGGCAGAGCAAGCAAGATCAGTCTGTCTCACCCTGGGGGATGCCATTCCTGAGCTGGGCCTGGGGAACCAGGGAGGATTTGAATGGGGGGAGTGAGAGCAGGTGCAGACTCTGGGAACCCCCGATGCTCAAAGCAGCAACACTGGTTTCTTGGTGATAAAATCCATTCATCTCCACCTCAGCTTCTTCAAAAGATCCTGGACGTGTTTCGAGGTTCCCCAGAAGCCAACGGCGAGGGCGAGTCCTGACTTCTGGGCTCCCCTCCTGGCCCGGAACCTCAGGAGATGTGGACAGCTTCTAAGTGTTCTGGAAGTGCTTATTTCCTCCACCAATGACATTCCCAGTTTTAAAAGTTTCTTTGCTTTCTAGAGTTTTTGTTTTGTTTTTTTAAACATAGCTATTTTGGGTGGACATGAAAATACCCACGGCTCTGACTGGAAAGACAGCTGCAGGCTCCTGCTAAGAACATGGGACCCTCCTCGTCCCATAACTCCCCACAGAGCCAGAGCCCTTCTGGGGGCCTGAACCCAGTGGGTGGGAGGAGGAGGCCCTCCCCCAGGGGCCGTTCAGGCCTGCAGGCCCATCACAGGCCCTGTCTCGAGTTCCCCTGGGCTCAGGATACCCTGCTGCCCCTGAGCCGCGAACGCAGACCCCATTCACACCAGCAACACTTGCACTGTCTCCTCTTTCTGTGGGGCCCCCTCTTCTCCTCGGTAATTCCTGGCTTATGTCACCGCGGGTGAAGTCCCTCAGCGACCCGGCTGGAGGGTCACCTCTGAAGGCCATGGCCAGTCTGGGGTCTGGGGGTGCGGGGGAATCCTAGGGAGTAGATGTCTTCATGCAGCCCGACTTCCTCCCCTACCCCTGGAAGGGGGCCCCTCTGAGGCCGCACAGCCTGCGGAAAGCTTTCTCTGGCAGAGAGCATCCCTGGCATGATCTGAGCACAATAAGTCTTTGGATCAAGAAAGGTCCCAGGGTGTGCCTTGGGTCATCGAGCGCTGACTGCCGCTCTGCAGATAGAGCCTTCTAGAACGCGGCCTGGAGCCCCTGACTCGCGGGCGTGAGGGAGAGCGTGGGGCGCTAACGGCCCAGGGCAGCTGTCTCCTCGAGCTGTTAGCTTCAGCTCACAGATTTCATCTGGTTGCATTACCTCTGCCTGTCAGGAGCTCTCTGAACTCCCACGTGTCCATCTGGTCTATCTACTGTCTTTGGCCACGGATTCCACAAGCTCTTCGGGTCCTCACCCCGTTAGCAAATTCCAGCTGGGCCCACAGAGCTTGTGGACCGAGCCCTGCACTTCCTCCCAGCTCCCGTCAGCTCAACCAGCGCCTCATTACAAGTCCTCCTAACCACGTCCTAACACTTCCACACGTTCCCCTCATCAGCCGGTCCACGGGCGAGCAGATGAGTCTCACCTGCCCCGCGTTCCTGCTAAACCTGGTGGGGGCCCAATGCCCGACTTGGTGGGCAGATTCCCACTTGCAGAGGGATCCGATCGCCGAACACGGGGGTCCCCAGGACAAGGGGCGCGGGAGGTGAGGGTCTGAAGGAGGGCCGGGCCTGCCCTGGGGAAGGATAGCCTTCATGCTAAGACCACCGCATGAGCAGAGGTCACGGAGAGAGGGCGCGAGTCGGGATCCGGCCAGCTGGAAAAACGAGAGCACACAGGGCTTTGAGAAGCCACCAGAAAGGTCACATGAGTGACCTTTATTTTTATTACATAGAAATATGTTTATTACATAGAAAAGAGGGAAAGGAAGAAAAAGTTTCTAAAGCCGTATTTTCAGGATTTAAAAAAACACAAACTTGGAATGCCAAAGAGATGCCATGCTTTGCATATTTATAATCGGAATATATAAATATGTACATGGAGATATGTACACAGGATTCGACAGTCATGCGCACTGTTTCCCATTGCACGGACGGCAACGGTGCTTGAGCTGGGACTTCCGAAGCTGGCGGGGCGCTGGGGAGGTTGGGACCCTGCCTCCAGGGGCCCTGGGGACCCAGGCAGCAGCGGGGGCGGGCGAGATTGCTGGGGGCTCGGTCCTGAAGGTGCGGGGAAGGCCAAGCCGCAGGCCGGCCTGGGCCCCAGGCGGCAAGTCTAGAAGCTTCCCTAGGTCCCCAGCTGGAGAATTTCTTCCTCTCGTGGAACCAAGGAAGGCTCCAGTCACTGGCTTGGGCTGGAGACCCCCTTGGCTGGCTAGGATCACAAGGGAAGTGGCTGGGGGTGGGGGGCGGCCCCCGAGGATCTGGGCAGAAGTAAATTGAGGAAGCCCTGGGAGGTCATGGAGAGGGTCTCGGCAGAGAACAACAGAAACGGACAGCGATTCCTTTAAGGGGAGGAAGACAGACCCAAACAAAGTCGCTCACGTATCAAAAACTACAAATCACAGCACAACACTCATCCAAATATAAATTCAGCTAATATGCACAGAACCAGTGTTGTTTTTATGTACGTTGTTTTCAAAGATTTGGCACCATTTACAACGGCATGTGTACTTTAGCCCGTGCAAAGGGCCCACCAAGTGTGTCCACGGGGTGCCCCGGCCACTTACGGCCACCACGCCACCTCCCTGGCTGGGATACCCAGCCAGGTGCTCACCCAGAAAGCAGGGTGGGCGTGACCTCTGCCCCCTTCTCTCCTCACTGCTTCTCATCCTGGGGCCGGGGGGCGGGGGGGATGGTGGGGATGACTGTAGCCCCAGAAGAGCCCATAAAGGGCTCACGGTCCCCTCCTCTCTGGGAGACCCATGTCATCCCTCCCACAGAAGTCCAGCCAGGTTTGGTGGCCGGGGGTGTGGAGCCATGGACCCCGGGAGGAAGTGCTCCTGGCCCAGGGGCCCTTCGGATCAAGGGAGCTGTGTGTGTCTGGGCCCTGGGTGGGATGACAAGGACAAGTGCCGCCTGCCAGGGTGCACGCTGGAGGGATGGCTCCCAGGCAGTGTGAGGGCCTCTCTGCAGATGTTAAGGTCTCAATCCTGAGACCTGCCCTCACCCAGCAGCCGGAGGGGCTGTGAGCATGTGGCGGGGGGGGGGGGGGGCCTGTGTGCACACGCGTGTGTGAGAGAGTGTGCATGTGTCTGTGCTTCTGCCGGCCTAGGGTGCCGGTGGCCTGGCCTGGGGATGGCTGGCATGTTGGCAAATCCAGGCAGGCAGGGAGAGGGACTGGGGACTAAACCTAAAGAGACAACTTGTACAGGAAACTCAGGACACCTACAAGGACAGCCCTGTCATCGGCCTCCTGTGTGACTGGATTGGGAGGGGAGAGAGCGCCCATGTCTGTCACTAGAAAGAGTCCCTGCGTGTCAAGTCTGTGAGGCCCACACAGGAGCGCGGCTGCAGGGCCCTGGGCCTGTCCTCCAAGGCCTCTGCTCTGACAGAAATGGGACCGGCATCAGCTTCCCAGTCCCTCCCTGCCCCGCCTACGGATGGTCCAACTGAAGCACGAGACGGGAGGAGAGACAAACAGCACTGAGGCTGGAACTCGCCCCAGTGTTTGCGGCACAGGTTTCCCCACGCATCAGCACAGGGATTAGGGCAGATTTGCGAGTCCAGCCCTGCTTGCATGCCTCCGTGATCCCACAGACATTCTGAAGCTCTCAGAGCCCAAAAGGTGAAAAACGCGGACCCCGACCAGCACCCACCCGCTCGGGAGGCCCCCAGCCCCCCTTCCCACAGCCTGGCCTCATGGCTGCCTGGCCTCGTGGCCTCCTGGCCACACACAGCGGCCTCCTCCACGGGGAGAAGCGCCTCTCCTGCCTCCGCTCACCTTGCTGTTCCACCTGTGCGGGCGGGAAGGGCAGGTGCTGTGCCGCGGCGGCCAGGGTGCTGCTCTCTGGGAGCCCCCCTCGGGTGCATCGGTGCCCGCTGAGTGCTTGCTGGATGCACAACTGTGGAACACGGAGCCCCGCTTGGGAGAACTGCCTAATGGCAGCACAGGGGGGCCGCTGAGAAGGTGGCACCCTGGCTCCCTTCAGCCTCGGGCAGGTTCGTGGGGAGCAGCTCACACGGCTCCCCCACCCCCTGCGAGGTCACGGTCTCCAGGAAGGGTCAGTGCAGCTGGGGGTGCTCTAAGCCTCCAATCCTTCTGTTGAAAGCCCTCCAAACAAACCAGCAAGAGGGGTCAACAAGGGCCTGTGACCACAGACTGGGGACTGACATTTAGATTATACATCCCCAAGCCATTTCCACAATGCCGAAGTGGTCAGCATCACCAACCAGAGAAAAACATCCAGGGTCGTGAATGCCTCTGGGCCCCGGGAGCAGGATGGGGCCCCACACTGGCTCAGGCCCTAGGCCCGGCGGCTGGGGCCAGGCCCACATCCAAGTGACCCTTGCAAACTCACCCCATCTGCGTGAGGATGGGGTTCACCCCAAAAAAATTGTAGATCTTTTGGGGGGATTTTAAAGAGCTGGGCTGGCGCAGGAGGACCACCTCAGTGGACCCCTCGCTTCCTCCTCCAGAGTCAGGCCTTCGGAAGGCATTCTCTTGGGCCTGGGGGCTCAGTATTCGGCTTTTCTTTCTTAGGTCTGGGTCTTTCTGGGGGAAATTCTGACCGTGTGGCTTCCTCGACCTTCTAGAGTTCGTGTGCTCCTCACTGTGGCTTGGGCCTCGTGACGTCTGCATGAGGCCCAAGCCCCAGCCAAGCCTCTGGGAAGTGGGGGGTCGGGGGCCTGGAGCAGATCCCCTGCCCGCTCCGGGCTGCAGGTTGGAGGGCCGCCCAGGACGGCATGTGGTGGAGCCAGCCCCCCAAGACCCCTTCCCGTCACCTGCTACTTCTGCACGGGCAAGGAGGTCCAGAGAACCCTCCAACCCCCCAAGACCCCTTCCCCTCGGCTGCAAGACTTCGCTGCAGGCCGTGTCAGCTACGCCACGGTGTTCGGGGCCTTGCTCTGCCGGCGCCTCAGTCCTGACACCTGGAAGGTCCGCAAACTCACGGCCCCCCTGCCAGGATTGTTGGTAAGGGTCACCGCGGGTCAGATGCACCACGTCGAGCCTAGCAAGGACCCAACACCTGGAGGCTGTCCTTGTTGTCCACATCATGTGGACGTGGGGTCCCGGAGGGAAGCCATCCTGCCCCAGGTCCCTTCCTCACCTCCTATCCCTCATCTAAGCCGGTGACGCTTGGGCCACAGTCTCATGGAGAAAGTCGCTGTCTCGAGCTGCTCCCCCGCGCGGCCATCCTCACAGACTGGGGGTTCAGAGGACCGGGGTGCCCCCATTCCTCGCACACATCAGCTACGCGGGAAGGGCTTCCTCCAGAGGCTGACGTCCTCTCAAGTTTGGAAGCAGCTGGGGCCAAGGGGAGCCTCAGGGGCCGAGGTGGAACTGTCCTTCTGAGCCCACAAACCCCTGTATGAGCCATCCCGTGCCGGGGTTCACTCAAGAAACCCCCACCTGTGTCTGGATCGCCACCAAACATGCTACACAAATTGCTGTCTCTTCTCTCCCCCTCAGCAGCCACCCCAGCCCGAGCCAGGAAAGCAAGATCCTCGGCTCCCACTGATGGGGGCTGTGCCCGAGGCCGGGCATCCCTCTGGGCGTGTGGGGTGAAGGGCCCGGCCCAGCCCTCAGCCCGAGCTGCTCTGGCCTGGCTACAGGGGTGGCTCCCTTCTCTGATGCAGCCTCCCGGGGCGCAGCCAGGAGCCACCTGCTGCTGTCTTCTCGGCCCAGAGGATGCCGTCTTCACACACCAAAAGCTTCTGGCTTTCTGGATAAAACCAAAGCTGGTCCCACATCTTAAAAACGCACAGGATTCCAAATACGAGAGAAGCAGCAGACGCCAGGCTGGGATCAGGAGGGAAGGGGGGCAGGATCGGGGGAGTGGGGCAGGGGATTTGTTTCTCCATGGGTGCCGAGAGCTGCCCAATCCACAGGGAGCCCAAGGCCCACTTCCCTGGCAGGACAATAATCAGAAAGCCCAGCGGGTGAGGTGACTGGGCTCGGGGAGCAAGGGGGCCTGTCCAGCTGCAGGCTCCCCAAGCACACCCATACAGCCACGGGGAAGAGGCCAGACACATCACTGCTCCAGCCCTGGCCACATTCTGAGTCTCTGACAGACAGGAAGAGCTCCCTCGGGGAGCCCAGTGGGGTTGCAAACAGCTTTGGGCCAGTCCCACAGTTTAGCAATTCCCATGTTAGGAAGCAAATGAAAACAGACGGTAGATGTCCACCATGACTTTGGATCGCCTTTCTCTTCATTTCAGAGCAATCCCTGACCCGCAGCGGCCCCAACACCTCCTGTGAGTTCCTCCCCCACCAGGATCCAACTCCCGAACAATCACGCACCGAGCAGATGCCCTGAAGCGTCACCGGCTTAGATGAGGGATAGGAGGTGAGGAAGGGACCTGGGGCAGGATGGCTTCCCTCCGCGACCCCACGTCCACATGACGTGGACGACAAGGACAGCCTCCAGATGTTGGCAACAGGAGGAATCCCTGTGTAACAACAGCGGGATCCCCAGGGCCTCATCGGCAAGAGGGATTTTTCAGATAAAAGTCTGCCATCCCACACTTTTTTTTTTTCTTTTGCAATTCTCAATCCCCAAAAGCCCTTGAATGCTAAGTTTTCTTCCATAACTTATTTAGGCCAAGATCTGACCTGAACCAAGCAAGGTGAGGCTATTTATGGTTTTTATTGATCCCAATTAGTCTGACTTTTCACAGGATTCTCTGCAAAAACAGTCATGCACTCGATGGTTGGGAGGTGCTCCAGATTGCGGGCGTGTTAGGAAATGCACGGTACGTGGGTCTTATTCTGTCTCAAATCCACGTTTTCCGAATTTGGAGACCCGTCTGGCCCCAAGGATTTTAGGAGGACTATTGACCAGGAGTGGCGTTCAGTATAATGTGAAAGGCTGCTGGCCTGTGCTCGCTCACACCTGCACTGGGGATTCTGTGTATGAACACCTGGTAATTCTAGCCGTTTCGCCCAGGGATGGAGTTGCTGGCCGCCTTCTAGGGAAACAAAGGTCAAAACACACCCAGGCCCAGAGATTTCAGCGGCGAGGAGGGGGGTGGGTGAAGGGTAGGCTACAGTAAGGGAGCGCGGGGCCAGGAGAGACTTTCAGGGGTCCATCCCCAGGAAGGCACGGCAGGCCTTTCCACACCGGGCTGGGGACATGTGCATCCTCATTCCTGTCCTGGCGCGGCCCCCAGGAGACAGCAGCGCAAACAGACAGGGTCTGGGGACCCAGAGGAAGGGTCCACCGCACCCTGCCCCTCGGTGAGCCCCTGCTGCCTGACCCGGCAGCTCCAGGGTGCCCTCACAGTGGGCAGGGAGACGTGCAGGGCAGGGGAGAGCCGAGCATCCCAGTCTCGCTGTCCGCAACCCTGCCCCCACGCCCCCCCAGATGCTCTGGGGGCCTGTGTCTTTCTGGAGCGTGGGGGTGGGGGTGGGGGGCTGGCAGCCTGGCAGCCTGCCAAGAAAAGCATATGCGTTTTCAACATAAATACTGTTTTTTAAATACCCCTCTTCCACTCCGACCCCAGGAGATGGCAGAAAAGCGTGCGTAAAGGTCCCGGTGCCGCCTGCGGCCTGGTACGGCCCCCATGGGACCGCCCTGGAATTCTCAGCGGCTCCTTCGGGCTCACAGCTGCTGTGGGATGCCCTGCTCCTTGTAGCCTGTGGGGAAGAAACAAAGGAGAGAGGGTTAGATGCCCGCTTCCTTCAGGATTTCTCTAGGAGGTGCCTGCGAACCGTGACATTGTCATGAGATCTTATTCACACTAAGGTGTGAATGACAGCTATACTCAAGGTCCACCTTTCCCCGAGGGCATGGACTTTTTCACCAGGAACGGAAAGATGCAGGAAGAACTGTGGAACTTTGGGTTTAGTGGGGTTACAGGACAGGAGGGCATCCGGGGAGGGGGGGGGGTGGCACCGTGATCGACATGCCCCTGGCTCAGAAGACTAGGGCAGGCCTCCATCCCCGAGCACCAGGTACCTGGGATGTGTGGACAGAGAGGAAGACGGAAAGGAAAACAGCAAGACAGCACACAACAGACTGTCACCATGTGTGTGTTCAATCAGCCAGACGTCTGGGACACAGACAAACATGACCGACGACTCCGAGCCTTTAAGACACAACAGTGTCACAAGATCCCTGGGGAAATTGAGCCACTGAAATATTTAGGCATGAAGTTACGAGTTTGAATTTGCGAAATGCCCCCCACCTCACCATTAGCTGGCAACTTAGCCCCAGAGGAGTTTCTGAGGACCTAACGGTTGTTTTCTCTCATTATTTACCAAATTATTCACCAATTTTAAGTCTGAATAATGTGCAGAAACCAGGAAATAGATAAGACGTCACAGATGACACAGGAGTGACTATGTGTTGTTGAAGCCTGTGGGCCCTTAGGGGCTCAGTGCACTAGGCCCTCAACTTTTGTCTACGCTTCTACGTTTTCCAAACTAAAAAGCTGGAAATCCAAACAAACAAAAAGAAAATACAAACAGAAGAAACAGAAGCACAACAATAAATGAAAACAGATAAAAACCAAAAACAAGATGAAAGCCCGGTGGCCAGCTCGGTGAGTGTGTGTGCGGAGGGTGCAGGGGGGCGGTGGGGGCGTGGGGGAAGCAGCCCAGGCAGGGGCCCCACACCCAGCAGCAGACTCACCTTGGGAAACTTGGGGGCAACACAGGGTTGTGAGGCCACAGGAGGGACAGGAGGAAAAGAGAAAGAGAAAACAGGGTGAAAACAGAGGTCGGAGGGACTGGCTGAAGTCTAAAAGGTGTCAGGACGCGTGAGCGCTATGCCCGGGGTCCAGCGACCGGGAACCATAGGTGGGTGCTGGGCTGCAGGGGCACATGGCCGGGGCTCCCCCCTCCCCAGGCTCACAGCCGGTAGCCCCGCCAAGAAGCTCCCTCGGGGGCCACCCCTGCTCTGGGCTCACCCCCACCCGGCCTGGAGACACCAGCTGGGTGCACCTGTGGAGGGATGGCTGTGGGACACTCTCAGGATTTTGAGGTGCCCCCTCCTGGCCCCAGTCAGGCTCCGCCTGAGCTGTCTGGTCACCCCGTATAGGGACAGGAACCACATACATAGACTCTAATGCCTCGGGACAGACTGAGGCCGGGACATGGCAAACAGATTTCATCCTGCAGACATCTCGGATGGAGATGCCGGAAGCCCTGTGTGGGGAACACGTGGATGGATGAGCAGACGGTGTCGTGATGAGGGGGGCAATGCCTGCCGTGGGCATGGGGCAGAGAGAGCGCGGAGAACTACGGCGTATTTCTCCATCCTCGACCAGGACAGTCTGTGGTTGGCTTGTGATTATTATCAACAGAGCCGCTTGCTTGTGTCTCTGGTTTTAACGTCTACTTAGATCTGGAATTCCCTGCTTGTCCTCTTAGCGGTTTTTCCGGACAGTGTATGTGCTGATGACACCTTGGCCAGTGCTGTGTGGAAGGTCATCCTTGGGACGCCTGGGTGGCTTCAGTCCGTCAAGCATCTGCCTTCTGCTCAGGTCATGATCCCAGGGTCCTGGGATTGAGCCCCGCATTGGGCTCCCTGCTCAGCTGGGAGTCTGCTTCTCCCTCTGTCCCCCTCCCTGTTCCTTCTCTCTCTCTCCCTCTCAAATAAATAAAAATAAAATCTAAAACAAAACAAAAACTCACCCTGTACTGTTCCAGCTGAGAAGTTTCCTTCATTTTTGCGGGAAGGGGCTGGAGTGAACCCAGAAAGAACGGCCCCCACCCAACTATCAATTAGGACAGACGAGTCACTCGTGGGACCTCCCCACAAAGTCGCCATCCCGGGACATGCATGCTTTGCTGTTGCTCAGAGTCACCCTGGCCTGCAGCCGCATCTCAAGAGTGGCAATTACGCATCCTTCCAGGGTGGGTTTACTTTCTGGAACAAGGCACCCCTGCAGAGATGGGTGGCTGAGTCCGGAGGGTAGGCGCGGTTGGTGGGCCGCGGCGAGGTGTGGCGGGTTTTCTCGTGCAGCTGTCTGAAAAGTCTGACGCAAAAAAAACCAGCATCCCTGGGGCCAGCGTGCAGACACCCAAGAAGCTGACTGGCCACAGCGAGAGCCCGGGGCCCTGGGGTGGGATGGGAACGGGACTCCTCGTACCGGGTATCCCGCCGCCCGACCACACCCGCCGCACCAGCCATAGGGCCGGGGTTTCTGGTTAGGCCCACGGTCTGGGGTGGTGCAAAGAGAGGAAGTAACCAGGTCCCCATCTTACTTCTCGGGGTCCACGCTTCCTTGTCTAGGACCTGATCAGGGGGCCCTTTCAGTTATCTCTAAGATACAGACCCCGTGGCTTTTAAAACCCCTGGGTTTTAAGGGTGACCAAGATAAAAATAACCAGAAAGCTCTAGGGACTAGGCACTAATTCACTTTTATTGAGACGGGGCCCAGTGACGTAGGCGCATTCCACTTTGGTGGAAAGTTTCCGTCCTCAAGTGCCCAAGTGCCTGGCCAGACACTGGGGTGACGCGGGAAGAAGCAGTCAAAGGGGTCAGGCTTTCTGACAATGGCTGAGGACGTGTCCCAGAGCAGGCCTCCCAGGTTCCAACTGGGAAAGGGGTCAGGAGGCTGTGGGCCATCCCACAGGCCCCTGGGGAAGCCTCGGGCTCTGCAGCGCTCCCCGCCTGCCGGCAAGTCTCAGCAATCCCTGGTCAAGGGCGCAGGGCGAGGCGCCCAAGATGGGCCTGCCTCGGTCTCTGACTCCTCTGCCTGCTCCCCTCCCAGGGTCCCCGTCCTCCCTGACGTCCTGACGGGCTGCGCCTGCCCTGAGAGCAGCCCTCCCCAGCCTAGCCCTCCCCGGGGCCAGCCCATCCCCCAGCCGCCAGCCAGGCCTGCTCTCCCCCTCCCATTTCTCTGGCTGCCCCCGCCTCCCAGGGTCTGCCTGGGATGTCCTGGCAACAGGCTCCCCACTTCCTTCCTGACCTCTGCTGCTGGATGACCTGCTCCCAGGCAGCCAGTCTGTCCAATCCACTGGCTCCGCTGGATCTCTCCGGCTCTGGGGCCTGCACTTTCTCTGGCCGGCGGCTTGACTGGTCACTGACCGGAGGCCTCGCCTGGCCCTGGCATCTGTGTGTGCCCTGCATCCTCCGAGGATCCTGAGCTCAGATAGAGTCAGCTACAGGTCATTCTAGATCATTCTAGGGCCCCCAAAAGCCCGTCCGGCCTCGGCTGTCCCTCCCTCTGACACTGAGAGTCCCGCCTAAGAGTGGCTTTGTTGTGTCAGACACCACGGGGCGCCTGGTGCCTAAGGGAGGCGGCCCATCGGCGGCAGAACGTGGGAAAACGCAGGCCACGCGCGGGGCTGCTCCAAGGCACGTGCGGTATCTGTTCTAAGAGCTTGCTAGGTTATTTCATAGATGTTAAGTCATCTCGGTGACCTTTGTAACGTTAGGCACTTTCACAAAACAGTTTTGTGTCTGAATCAAGTTTGTGCTAGCTGAGTGGCGAAGGTCCCCTCAACAGGGAGCAAAGCTTAGGTCAAAGGAAAACCACGCTGTCCTGGCTATAAAAACAAAACAGAACAAAACAACCCACAGTTACAGGGCTTCCTGTGGGCACAGATGCCACGTGGGTTTCCCTTCTTTCTGGAAACTGGGGCCGCCAGGCCCAGGGGACATCACCTCACACAGGCCCCACCCCGGCTACCCAGGGTGGTCCGGGACAGTTCCCTCGACAAAGAGGATGCCCGATGCGTCTGAGCTGAAGAGAAGTTCGGCCCTGTCTTGTTCACACCCTCAGGCTCAGGTCTCTGCCTGTCTGTGCTCAGGACTCCCTGCAGGCATTGGGCTGGGCGTGCGGGGGGGCAGGGGTGGGGGCGGTGGGGAGGGTCCCCTCTGCCAGACGGCTGCGGACTCTAGTGACTGGCAAGGCGCCAACACCCTGCAGGACCACAACCACCCAGACTATCCGGCGCCTGACCCTCCTCCAGCCCTGCCCCCGCATCCCGGCCCAGCCCCCGACCCAGAAGGCGTGGCATGGGCGGCTACTCACTGGCCAGGATGACCATGTCCATGCCCCAGAAGATGCTCATGATCCAGCCCACCATGACGATGGCCGTGAGGGTCTGGATGAGGGCTGCTGCGATGTTGAGCCAGAAGACACAGCATACGTGCCTGTCCGGGAGGTCGGTGCGGGCTCCACACAGCACAGCGAAGGCCGAGACAAATGTCCCTGTGAGAGGGGACAGGCTTCTGAGCGCACTGGGGGGCACAGCCACACGCGTGCTTCCGGACGGCCTGGGGCCCCGCTGCCCGCCCCCCCAGGGAAATAGGAGAGGGGCGGCCAGAGTCCAGCACCTTCCCACTCAGACCTGGCCCGCCTCTGATCCCCGTGCTGGGGGGCCGAGGCACCAGCCTGAGGACATGTGGATGGTTGGCCCCAGGCCCAGCACAGTCCTGGGGCCATGACAAGACGTCCCTGCCATAAGGGAGCCACAATGCAGCCCCCTGCAAGGACAGTGAACAGCCCGGGGGAACGACATCAACCTCTCGTGGCAAAGGCTGTAAAGGCCTAGCAGTTCGGAAGTAGGAACCAGCATCCCTGGGGTGACACGGAAGTTGCCCACGGAGATAAATTCAGGAAGTGACCCCCAGCACACTCGCTAATTGCGAAGGGACAGGCGCGGAGGCCCCAAGTGCCTGCAGAGCGGAGAGCGCAGGCCAGTGCCGATGTTTCAGAGACCCTTCTCTGACAGGGTTCCCCCAGACACCCCAGACCTGCTGGGGGAGGGACAGGGTGCCCAAGATTTATTGAACACTCATGACGCACAAAGCGACGTAATGTGTGTGACCAGGTCCCTTAGCTGGTAGGACTTCCCAGATCCCCACAGGTACCAGCACTATACTTACTGGCATTTTCCTGGAGCCAGGCTCTTTTCCTCCGTGGGCTCTGAGCCTCAGGGCCACCCTGCAGGGCAGCTGGCCTGCTCCCCATCCGTGTCAGTCACCCCGTGGCCACTGGCCCGCTCCCCGTCCATGTCGGTCACCCCGTGGCCGCCGGCCCGCTCCCCATCCGTGTCAGTCACCCCGTGGCCGCCGGCCCGCTCCCCGTCCGTGTCGGTCACCCCATGGCTGCTGTAACAAGTCACCACAACCTCAGTGGCTGAAAGCAACATAAATACACCCTCTTACAATTTGGGAGATGGAAAGTCGGAAATGTCCTCGGGGTCCTCCTGGAGGCTCTTTTCCTGCTTCCCGGGGCTGCCGCATGTATTGGCTCCCGCCCCTCCTCCACCACCCCTTCATCTTCTCTCCCTGACTCTGACCACCGGCCCCCCCGGGGAAGGACCATTTGAGCACATGGGCCCTCCAGATAATCCAGGTAAATCCCCCCATCTCAAGTCACGTGTGCAGAGCCCCCTCTACTGTGTAAGGGAACACTTGCACAGCCTCTGGGGTCAGGGTGTGGACACCTTTGGGGGGAAGCATTATTCTGCCCACCACACTAACATCCCATATTACCCAGGTGTTCCTCATGCTTCCACACCTGGGGTCTTGCTGCCCCAGAGAGACTGTCCCTAGAGCTAGTACGTGACCCCCCAGTCCAGAGCCCACCCCCCAACCACCTCCTTTATGGGCTCTCACCCTCTGGGCCCTTAGCCCCCCACCCTAATCGTTCAGGGCCAGATACTAGACAACCAGGGACAGCCCACTGAAATTATTCAAACGAGCTAGCCGTTAGCCGGCTTACCCTGCCTAGAGTGTTCCTTCCCTGGAAACCGCTATAAAGGCCCGCATTGCCCCCCGTGGCCTGCCCCCTGACCATCTCTGGCACCTCCTCATGTGGGGTCCTGCAGCATGGGGCACCCCTCCTCTGAGGAACTGTAACCAACTGTCCTTTCAGTGGCTGCCATTTCTGATCTGCTGGCCCCTCCATACCTAAACAGTAATAAAACCTACATTCTAAAGGACGCATACACTCGAGAATCGAGTATCCTGTCCAAGGTCACAATCACAGGCAGGCACGGACCCCACGGCCATGTGATGCCAGTGTTCTGTTCCTGCTGGTTCCCACTGCCTCCCAGGTGGGGACGAGCTGTGACAGCAGGTCCAGACGAGGGAGCAGTCCATTTGGGAAACCAGCCCGCAGACCAGCGACCATCCTCACGCTCCTCTTCCTGGATAAGCTCCTCCCTGTCTGCACTCTGGCTTCTGGCCCTTCCCTGCTCAACCCTGGTGGCTCCCGCGGCCTCCCCAGGTGGCCGAGGCACCCATAAGCCTCAGATCCAAGGCTGACGCCGGGGTGCATGTGCTGATTCCCGATCCCAACCCTGCCCATCCTCGTCCTCTTAACAACTGCCTCCAACTGTGTGTGTTTCTGCCTCCCTAGGGGCTGACAGTCCCCCTGAGACCCCAGGTGGCATCCCGACCACCCTCTGCCCGGGCCCCAGCACAGTGCGGTATACAGTAGGCAGAGGGGCCCCCGGCACGGTGCCATATACAGTAGGTAGAATGTGGGGGTCCAAAGAAACGCAACCAGTGTGAGGTGCCTCCTCAGACCACCTGCTGTCACCTGTGGTATTTGCTAAAACCACAGATGACTGGAGGGAGTGACGTCACCACGATGGCGACACAGGTCTTTGCTGACACCCCTCCCCTTCACAACAAGAACAGCTAACAACTGTTCATGAGCAAAACACCACTGAGAGGATCCCAGAAGCACCCCCTGCCCCACAGAGACCAAGACAGGCTGCACTGGGAGGGCCAGAGCCGCGGCTCCCTGCTGACCACCCTGCCCCTCCCCTACCCGCCCACCACCCAGAGGCCTCCCCTGAGCCTCTGGGGAAAGGGGAGGGGACAACCAGCCCTACCCCCCGGCATCGTGGGTCACTTCTAGGGACCCCTACTCTGATCTGGCTGCACAGGGAGATCAGCGGGGCCCGAGCACCGGAATCGGCTTGTGATGGGGGTGGGGCAATCCTCAACAATGGGCACAGATCTTGGGCACGGAGTTCACAGTGGCAAGGCCCAAGTCGTCATCCCAACAGTGGCCTCGCTCACCTGCGGAAGCACGTCAGTGACGCACTCTGACCAGGGGCCTAGGTGGGCCTTAGAGCCCGGCTTGCCCCACACAGGCAGGGAGCTGTCACCTGTGTGGGGAGGGTCTCCCAGCCACATGCGACCAGAGCGCGGGAAGGAACATGTGCAAGGAACATGTGCCGAGAGGCAGGCAGGCAAGCTAACCACCCCCAGGGCAAAGCCAGTGCCCACTGTGGAGGGTGTCCCTGCTCTGCAGAGGCTGAACTCATGGCCGAGGCTGAGAGTAGCTCCCAGCCCCTCCCAAATGGAGAGTCTGGGAAAATGAAAGTTGCCCGGAGCAGCCCCCCTACCCCCACCCAGACAAGGTATGAGACACAACCCTATCTGCCCAGAAGAGCTCCTGTGCCCTCTCTCTCTTTCCCTCTCCAATAAATAAATAATTTAAATATATATATATATATACATAGAGCTACAATAAGCAAACCAATATGGTACTGGCAAAAAAACAAACAAACCAATGGAACAGAACTGAGAGCCCGGAAATAAACCCAGGCATATACAGTCAACTAACCTTTGACAAGGACACTGAACGTGAGAGAAGACAGTCTCTTCAATCAGTGGCGCCGGGATAACTGGATATTCACATGGAAAACAATGGAGCTGGACCCCTACCTCACACCACTCACAAAAATTAACTCGAAATGGACCAAAGACTTAAATATAAGACCTGAAACCACAAAACTCCTGGAAGGAAACAGACACAAAGCTCTCCCGATGTGGGTTCTGGTGATGGTTTCTTGCATGTGACACCTAAAGCTCAAGCAACTGAAGCAAAAATAAACAAGTGGACAACATCAAACTAAAAATCTTCTGCACAGCAAAGACAACCTGTGGAACGGGAGAAAATATCTGCAAACCATACATTTGATAAGAGGTTAATCTCCAAAAAACAGAAAGAACTCATTGACTCAGTAGCAGAAAAACCACCCAATTAAAACATTGGCAAAGGACCTGAACAGACGCTTCTCCAGAGAAGACTTCCAGACAGCCAACAGACACATGAAAGGATGCTCAACATCACTCATCCTCAGGCAAATGCAAATCGAAACCACAGGGAGCTCCCACCTCACACCTGTCAGAATGGCCATGATCAAAAAGATAAAAACACAAGAGATACCCAGTGTTAGCGAGGATGTGGAGAAAAGGGAACCCTCTTACACTGT
>NC_138374.1:79038181-79117434 GCF_054177405.1 Leptonychotes weddellii | reverse complement strand
GTGGTATAAATGTGCACAATGGAATATTATTCAGCCATAAAAAAACGAGGAAGTCCTACCACTCGTGACAACATGACGCCTTCATTACGCTAAGTGAAATAAGCCAGACAGAGAAAGGATCTCACTGATGTGTGGGATCTAAAACAACAAACAAACTCAGAAAAAGAGATCAGATGTGTGGTTACCAGAGGGGGGTGGGGGGCTGGAGGAAGGGGTCAGAGGGTCCAAACCCCAGGTGCATGGTAAGTAAGCACTGGGGGTGTTGCGTAGCCGACATGCTGTGGGGGAAGCTAAAATCCTGAGTTCTCGGGGCGCCTGGGTCGCTCAGTCGTTGAGTGTCTGCCTTCGGCTCAGGTCATGATCCCAGGGTCCTGGGATTGAGCCCCGCATCAGGCTCCCTGCTCAGTGGGAAACCTGCTTCTCCCTCTCCCACTCCCCCTGCTTGTGTTCCCTCTCTCGCTGTGTCTCTCTGTCAAATAAATAAATAAAATCTTTAAAAAAAAAAAAAGAAGGAAAAGAAACTCTGTCCCTGAGCTCAGAGGTTCTCAGAGTTAGAAAGCCATCTCCTGTCTCCTGTCAAAAGATGGACCCTCACCAGAATCACCAAACTGATTAGAGGCCGCTGGGCATCTGCATGCACCTGTCCACCTGCCACTGGGAGAGCATGACCTGACGCACCTGCCGCTCAGGGACACGTGGAGCTGTGACACATGGCGACACCAGCAAAGACCCAGGCTCTTCTGCTGGGAGGAGATGGGCTGGCCCACGTTTTGTGTGAAAGAGGAGGCAAACTCAGGGCGCCTGGGTGGCTCAGTCAGTTGAGCGTCCGACTCCTGGTTTCGGCTCAGGTCATGATCTCGCTGTCGTGGGATCGAGCCCCACATCAGGCTCTAAGCTCAGTGCGGAGTCTGCTTCAGATTCTCTCTCCCTCTACTCCTGCTCACTCTCTCTCTCTCAAATAAATAAATAAAATCTTTAAAAGGGAGGGAGGGAGGGAAGAAGGGAGAAAGAAAGCAAGAGAGAAAGAAAGGAAGAAGGGAACAAAGGAAGGAAGGAAGAAAGAAAGAGGGGGCACACTTACAGTGTGAGGTGTGGAGGGACTTCTGGTCACCCCTGTCTTTTACCCATGTGGACATGCTCGGGATTACTCTGGGACGTGCAGAGAAACACAAGCACCTTGTACACTTGCTGATTTGCACAATATGTATATGTATAGATGTTACCAGCAGTTGTGCTCATTTGGGTAAATTAATCATCAATTACTAATTAGGATCAATAATTTCACTAAGTAGGAAATGATGGTAATAAGTCCCTTTTGCCATATAAGGTTACGTGTGCCATAGAAAATAAGGATTGAGTGAATGGATTTATAATATAAAAACATCACTTCAATCTTTTCAGCAGAAAATTTAAAGAATGGTTTTAGCACATTTTCCTATGAAGTGTTAATTGTTTTAAATGAGTCCTACTCGCTAAATAAAGAGCCCTGCCCAACAGCGTGTTAGTTCTAATTTATCCCACTGAGTGCCAACCGTGTGCCAGTGCTGGGTCTGGGGATGGGGGGGGGCTTGGCCCAAGCCAATTTGTGCATCAGGATAAACTGGGGTCTCTAAAAATGCAGGTCTCGGGCCCCACCTCCAGACTACCAAAGGCACAGGGATCAACCCAAGAATTCCTTGTTTAAAGAAATAAACCCTGCCCCATTGACTTTCATGTACCATCCGATTTAAGATCCCTTCTCTGAGGGGAGGAGAGATTGGCCTCAGAGATACAGAACCAAAAATTCACAGCCCCTCGTAGGAGACCCATGCACGATCCTGGCCCTTCGCCCTGCCCAACAGTGTCACCCCACAGCACAAGGCTGAGCTGAGGAGATCATCCTGTGCCCCCCGGGCACAGTGTTCCCGGGGGGGCTGAGGCCAGGCCACCACCACCTGGCACAAGGTGGGTGACACTAGTCAACAGTGCTGTCAAATCAACGAGATCTCCAACACTGTGACCTTCAGCATAGACATGAGCCTCGTGCACACATCATACCATGATGCCAAGGAAGAAGACCTGAGGAGGACTGCCCCACAAACACACAGAGGGAAGGAAGACCCGAGGAGGACCCCCCCCACACACACAGAGGGAAGGAAGGCGTGAGGAGGAGCCCCCCCACACACAGAGGGAAGGAAGACCGGAGGAGGACCCCACACACACACAGAGGGAAGGAAGGTGTGAGAAGGACCCCCCACACATACACAGAGGGAAGGAAGGCATGAGAAAGACACACACACACACACAGAGGGAAGGAATGCGTGAGGAGGACTCCACACACACACAGAGGGAAGGAAGGCATGAGAAAGACACACACACACACACATACACAGAGGGAAGGAAGACCTGAGGAGGACCCCCCCACACACACACACACACGGAGACTTCTAGCAAACACGCCCATGGGCTTTGCAAAGCTCAGTCCCCTCTGGCCACCACTGCTCCCCCGAGGGGGCTTGGCCGACAGCTTCCCCAAGCAGTTCGGCGCTCGGGCCCCAGGGACAGGCACTGGGGAGGGCAGGGTTCGGTCCACCTCTGTCCCCCTGGAGCTCCTGCACTAGAGGAGAAGTAGCCCAGACGTGGCAAGCACATTCTCCCAGAAGGAGGGGCCGCCCTGCTCCCTCCAGATAGAGCACAGGGTTCTGGAAACCTCCTCCACAAGCCCCCCGCCTGTTCAGCTTCTCGCAAGATTCGGAGCTGTGGAAGGTGCTGGGTTTGAAGACGGGGTCTGGAGGAGTGTGACCCCTGGGCCCCAGGCAGTCTGTCCAGTCTGATCCCAGACGCCGCCGGTAGCGGGCTCTGCAGTCACTCAGATGAGCGGCTCCATACCTGCACACTCTCCATCACCCTCCAGGGAGAGCTGACGGTGCCTCTTTCAGGCAGACCCTGAACTTGAGCTTCGGGGAACTCAGGGGAGATGTAAAGGACAGCTCGGCCCCAACTTTACGGCCGATTTCGGAGGGTGCGCCACACCCTAGGACAGAGGTCCCACTGCCGACTGCTGTCTAGTCCCGGCCAGAACAAGACGAACGGAAGGTCACCCTCGGGGTCACACTTGGCCCTAAGAAGCTTCAACTCTCAGACCTTGGGAGGCCCCAGCCCCCCAAGACTCTAATGCAGCACATCTGGGGGTGGAAAGAGAAGGAGGACAAGTTCACAGACGATTCTGGAAGAAAGTTTAGAGTAGCCTGAACATACACATACCGGCCTCAGTGAGCCGGCATGGGCTGCGCAAGACGAGGCCTCGGGCCTCCGCAGGGCTCGGCGCGTCCTTCCATCATGTACACACCCGGGGGCTGTTCTCAGGAAGGGGCAGGAGGGGGAGGACCTGGGCCCCCTGTGTTCGCATGCGCCGTGAGAAGGTGCCGCCCATCTGCAGGCGTCCACTGGGTGAGCCCAGAGCAGAGTACAAGGACGAGGCGGGCGGAAGCGGAGAGGAAGGGGCGCCCAGACCACGTCGAACGGGCCAGTGCGAGTCGTAGAAGGTAAAGAGAAAGACTGGGAGCCGAAAGACGGTTGCCCAGGATTCGAGGCTGTGGAGGTCAGTGGGGGCAGCTGTGTCCTGGGGCAGGAAGGGTTCCATGGACCCAGCAGCACTGGCCTGTGCCTCATGACCTGCTCCGCGGGGAACTTGCAAAGCAGAGACGCTGTAAAAGCGAGACAGGGGAGTGCAGGGCAAAACACAGACAGTTCTGCTCTCTTGTCATCCTGACTGCATTCAAATTTCCTGAGAACAAATCCGCCTGTGCCTTCAACCCGTCTATGCTGGACCAGTGGTAAAAGGGTGTGTGGACAATCTCCCACTTCCCGACAGCACACACACTCCTCAATGAGGTCACACCGGCCCATCGCACACTGGAAACACATCATCACCCTGCAGTGACCGGGCTGTCCCCTGCGGTCCCCAGCTCCTACTGACCCTTCTATCCACCTCTGATCATTCAGAGAATTTACTATGACTTCAGTCTTTCCAAGCACAGGTTTCAAAGAACACAAGTCAGGGAGGGCGGACAGGTGGGCCTTGCGTCCCTCCACAGGGAGGAGGTGGAGGACAGCCGGAACAAGCCTCCTGGCCCTTAGCCTCAGCTGCTACTCCAAGTCCAGGGCCTTCCCCTCCCACCCCGGAGACAGAAAGCACCAGCTCGGGGCACACTCGCCTACTCTCCCCTGGGCCACAGCGAACGCTGAGGGGCTCGGAGAACGGAGGCAGGCAGAAGCCTTCAGACGGATCAGAGGCTTATAGGTGAGACCCAGCCGATGACAGTCCTTGGTGGCTACGGCAGCCAGAGTGGGCCCTGCATTCCCAACTGCAAAGGCCCCGTGACATAAAGGCAGTAGGACAGGGAGCTCCCTTGGCTGCCCTAAATCAATCTGTCGTCCTTCTTCTGGGGGACGGAGAATACGAGCCCAGCTCCCTCTGTCCTCCAAGCCTCCACCGCGACACCAAGCTGATTATCCTGCTGGAAGCTAGATTAACAGGAGCCGATCATTAATTTTTTTTAAGATTTTATTTATTTACTCATGAGAGACAGAGATAGTAGGGGGGGGCAGAGATTTGGAAATGCAGGCTCCCAGCAGAGCACGGAGCCCAGTGTGGGACTTGGTCCCAGGACCCTGAGGATCATGACCTGAGCCGGAGGCAGGCGCTTAACCCACTGAGCCATGCAGGCGTCCCGCTGATCATTAATTTTAATAGCGCTGGGTGTTGCATCAGCCTCCCTGTGCTTGTTTGCAAAGCTCCCCTGCCCTCCACCGTGGCTGACACCCCCAGATTGATGCAGAGCAGAACTGGACACCTCAGGTCTCTCTCAGGGTGCCCCAGGATGTTGTGCCTGAGCAGAAATCTAACCGCATGGAATTCTCGGTTCCCCATCTCTGAGCCGGGCGCAAATGCCAGAGGGTGAACTCAGGGATGTGGGGAGGGGGTGGAGGAGGGGCTGCGCAGGGACAAGGGCGCTGAGGCCCTTGGGGGCTGGCTGTGGCCTCCCCACCTTCCAGTGGGACTGGTGTTACGGTTGGTCAGTCAGGTGGAAGGTGAGCAAGGGCAGCCCGAGGACAGGCGTTGGAGGGACGACACGTTCCTGTCTGCTCAGAATCTGCAGCCTGACAAAATGAAATTCCATGCATGGGCAGACACTGAGATTGAAACCAGAGAGGGGCTCGGCCCAAGGTCAAAGCCGCCCGGAGAACCCGCCACACCAAGAACCCACAGGCGGCTCTGAGAGCAGGGACCCCTGGGTCCTACAGCCACCTGTGGCCTTCGTGGGCGCCTTTTATCCCAAGGGCTCGGCTAAGAATTGTGGGCTCATGGATGAGCCTCGGTCAGTTGTTCAAGCCCCCAAGTCACATCTGTCTTTTATGACGTGCCTACATGTCCTCAGCACTGAGCTTGTACAAGGAGTCACTGTGTCCTTATCCACTCAAGCCACAGAGGGGAGATGCCCTGGGCCTCCAGCGTCAAGTGTGTGTTAGGCCAGGCATGCCGGGCACCGGGGAGGCTCACAGCTGGGCGTGACAACCCCCGGGAGTGCAGGGCCAGGCTGTCCCCAGGCTCCCAGAGTTGTGCCGCACACCCCGGGGAATTGGGAGGACAGGGCAGCCAGCCCCGCATCCTGCCCCTGAGCCCGCGCAACGGAGGCCTTGTGAGCCTCCCACGGGCATCGAAGGCAGCAGGGAAATATCTGCAGTCAGGCTACCTAGGCCTGGAGGCCTGCCTTCCTGGGCACAAAGCTGCCTCTTCCTTACAATCACCTCCCGTTGATTCCGTCCATTCAGGTCCCCTTGTATTCAGGGGCATTTATGAAGCACCTGCTGGCTGCCAAGAACTGGGAACAGAAAGGCAGCGTCCTGGCCCTCAAGGATCTCACAGAGCAGCGAGGGACGAGTCAGAAATGGAACACAAAGCCGTGCGGGCAGTCCCCGAGAGAGGGGTGGAGGGGGGATGCTGCTGTGCTTACAAAGGTGGGCCCCAGGGTCGAAACGCCACAGGCCCGAAGCCCAGCTGCACCACCAGCAGGTCACGCGGCCTTGCCCAGTGACAGGACTTGTCCAGACCTCAGTTTCCCCATCTGTAGCCTGCCTCCCGGGGTGGGCTGAGGACCGACGTCGTGCGGGTAGCACTGAGAACACAGTGTGCCCTCAGTGAAGGCTATGTGAGCACACGAGGGGGGCCGCAGCCCCGGCCGGAAAGTCTTCCCCAGGGGGCAACGCCCAAGCAAAGCCTGGAAATAAGGGATGAGTCAGGGGGAATCTGACGACGAGCTGAAGATCCCAGCGAAGCCTGCCATCATCGTGGTTTGTGGCCGGTGATGCTGCTCTTCATTCTGTCGGCCTCATGAAGCCCGAGGCCCGGTGCTCGCCCATATGCCACGGCGTTACATGGCCAGAAAAATGGTAATAATGCAGGCCACGCAGGAAGACAGGCAAACGCTTTAAATTATTATAAAATTATAAATTATGAAAGTATCATGTATGCTATTCCTGGGACTGTCGAAGTCCGTTCCCATTTGCGGACAAGCACCAGGGCGCGTGAGAATTGTTTTGCCGTGTAAAGTTGCAGGTGGCAGGTTCTTTTTCTTTCAAAGCAAGCTACTCTTTTCCATTAAAAAAGCTTCAGGCACCTGTCAAGTGCCAAGTCAGCAAGGCCGCCCAGCAAACGGCATCCCAGCGGCCATGGAGAAGGCCACGTGACGGTAGAGCAAGCTAGGGGATGGAAGCCACGCGGACACGGGAGCGAGGAAACAGACGATGCCGTGTGACCGTGCCAGGGCATGACAGAGGCCCCTGAATTTCCAGGAGGGCCTCTGGGACACAGCCCCCGGTCGGAGGGCGTCATGCCCAGGTAAGCAGAAAAGGCCAGGCTCTCGCTACACAGATGGTCTAGCTCACCCTGCCAGAGGTGGCACAACCGGGAGGACGCTGAGGGCTCTTGTGTGGAAGCCAGGAAAGAACTCCAGTCCCAAGAGCCCCCGAGGAGCCACTGTGCATCATCTAGGTGGCCACGTGACTGCAGTGGCAAAGGGGGTGGCCAGGCTGCGCCAGCGCCCCACCCTCCCAGAGGAGGCCTGTGGGGCTCATGCTCAGCTGCTTCCTGTCTGGCCGAGGACGCCCCACACGCCCGGCAGACACACCTGCTCCTTCTCAGAGGCGCGCCGTGCAGGGGGGCAGATGCTCCCGGGCCAGGGACAGCTTCCTGCAGCGGCTCGCAGGATTGGGCTCAGGATGGCCTCTCCAAGTGGGCCTTACGTGGCTGCTCATGCCACGGGAGCATGCCATGCTTGCTCAGAGGGGAGTGAGGCGACTGGAAGTACTGGACGTTCCCGACACGGGGCTGCCAGGCCATGCAGGATATGGCCTTTCACCCACACGACCATAGGCTGAAGCCCGGGATGGGAGACTGGGCCACTGTGATTTCTGGGCCTCCTGGACACAGAACCGGACGTCTTCTTGCCCCCCCCCAGCCCCCTTCCCTCGAGGGACGACAGGCTGGTCGGGGTGCAGAAGACTGCGTGGACTACAAGGCTGTGGGGAAGGAGAGGGGGGCTCCCTGAAGACCCTTCTAGAGGCATGGGGACTAACGAGCCACCGAGGAGGAACTGCTTTATGCTGTCCTTTGGGGTTGGGCACGCACCTCTCTGGACAATTGTGGTTTGAAGCCACAAAGTTTTGGGGAGCAATGCCAACTGATGCACCAACGGGGCCTGTTTTCCCAAACCTGTGGCCACCGGGAAAGGGGAAGGAGAGGCTGAGGACTGGGGCTTCTGCCGGTGCACCCACACTGGGCCTGGAGAACACCTTTCCAGAAAATAAGACCCAAACAAACATGGTCCGGCTTCCCACAGGTTGTCCCTTCAAAAAGGCCACCCCTGGGGCAGCCCTTCAAGATTCACTTGCTGATTTCCTAATGGAGCAAACAACAGAATGGGTTTGATAAACCTACTTTTTAACAGGAAAGTTACATCAGGAAAGGACCCAGAATCACGACCAGCTGTCCTGACGAAGGACTTCAGTCCCCAGATCCAGGTGGTGTGGACCTGACCGCCACCAGGGCGGGGCCCCTGGGACCACAGCTCCAAGAGGAGGCTGGAGACATCGGGGCCAACGAGGCTGTGGGGGCACTAAGCCAAGGGCCATGGGAGGGGTGCGGGCAGCGATGCCCGATGAGGAAGACTCGTGAGTGGGGAGAGAGGAGGAGAGAGGAGCTGGGTGGGCTGCAGTTAGAAATGGAAAACAGGAGGATTTCAGAGAAATCCTGGCAGCTTTGGAGGGGACGCACACAATGCCACTCTGCAAATCCAGGCAATGGCTCTAGGTCACCGTGGCCTCTCAGAGCCCCGAGGGACCAGGCCAGGCCGGCGCAGGAAGGAGCTCGTGTAGTGGGGTAGCTGGGTGGCGGGCTGGCGGGCCGGCGGATGGTCAGCACCAGCTCTTCCCCGAGGGTCCCGCTTCCTACCCCAGCCACCAACTCCCAGCTGACTTTGGTTTCCTATTCTTCTCCCCGCCCACTGGCTGGCTCCCCGTATTCCCCATCCTCCCTGCCGATACTCCCTCCCACTGCACAAGCTGTCCAGCGCTCCAGCTCAGAGCTCGGAGCCCAGAGCCCCAGGTGGTTTGCAAGCAGCCCACGCTCCACCCTGGCCCCGCAGCTCAGATCACCCCTTCACGCTATTTATGTGCAGATCTGCTCTCCCCACAGCACAAGCCTTGTCTGTTCCTCTTTGAGGCCCCCCTCACCGAGCTGCCTGCAAGAAGAACTGGCACATCAAAGATACTCAAGCACCTAATGAATCTGAATTTCCTAGAATCACTTCGTGTGACCAGCATGAGGACAATTCCTGGGTGGAGGGTGGTTCCAAGAAAGTATGGCTTGTCCTCTGCACCAGCTACGAGCCCCTTGGGGTGGTACAGCCGAGAACAGACTCTGATCACAGCCTGCTTGGGTTTGAGCCCCAGCCCCGCCACGTATCAGTGCCCTGTGTGACCTTGGACAGGTCATTTAACCTCTCTGTGCGTTGGTTTTCTCCGCTGAGAATGACAGCAATAATCTCCACCTCTCTGTGTTGTCCTGAGCATTACAGGACGAGCAGGTGCTCAGAAGGGTACCGCGTACCCTGCGGGCGCTGCAGAAGTGTGCACATTATCTGCTGCTGTGGGTTTGCAGTACCCACCCCCTCCAGCCCAGGCACCAGTGGGATGCAGGCCTCTAGTGAGGCTTCTTGAAGGACCAGATCACCACAGAGGCATCGGTTGAGGCCTGAACATACGTGCGTCTATGGGACAGGACAAGCTGTCCTCTTCTTGGCATCACGTGATGGCACTGGGTGGACCGTGCGTGCCCTGAGCTCCCACACCACTCCCCACCAGCCTCCCCTCCTATGGGCAGCACGCACAGGAACGTGGTGCCCTTGCGGCCCATCCTCGATGAGAAGCTGACTGTTACTCAGGCCGAGGAGACTGAGCTGCCCTTCCTGGTCCCTGCAGCTGAGGGACGGGCTAAGGTCCCACCAAGACCAGCAGGCTGTCTGCACGCCATCTGACCTCGGGGCCGCGTGGTAGAGGAACATGGAGCTGCAGTCCTGGCTTGCGGCCCTCATCGGGCCCCTCCCATGCAGGACCTTGGCCATCTCTCCCGCTCTGGGAGTGCCCCCTCCGCCCCCCAGCTCCCCTGCCCCTCGCCCCCGGGACAGTTCTTAGTGGTGTTACTACTCCTGGCGCCCCGCAGACTTCAGGGCACGGGAGGCTTGGGCTGGGCCCCGCTCTGCCTTCTGAACTTGGAAAGGACCCCTGCTTCTCTGGGATGGCGCAGTTTGGCAAGTAGCCTCCTCCCCTCCCAGAAGCCTGGCTGGGTCTGGGAAGGGGACAGGGAAGGGACAGAAGCCCTCGGGGGACAGAGAGCCTGACAACAAGACACCACAGCTCTATGCAGAGGGCTACTGAATAGCATAGGGACTGTGTGACCATCACAAACAGACCCGAGCACAAATCAGGGGAGAGTTCCCCGAGGGGGTTGGGGGCCAAACCACCCCCCCACAGTGAGATGCCAGAAACAACCGAAGCTACAGGAACCCCCTTCCCACAGACGGCAGCCCCACAGGAGGGGAACCCCCTCTCGGAGCGGCTCGTCCGGGCAGAACTCGAACCCCACACAGCTGCCCCGGGACCCACGTCAGGAAGCAGACTCGGGGTGGGGTCGCAGTCCCCTACCCCCGCCGACAGAAGTCCGACTGCTCGGCTTGATCGCCACTTTATGGCCATTTCCAGAAATGAATTTCACCCTCTTTGGGTGCGTTTTTGGAACAATTTAGAATTTTCATTCTTATGAGCTGCTGACCGAGACAGCGGAGCCCTGGAGGGCGCTCAGCGTGTTCTGAGCTGTAGCAGCCCTGCTGGGACCGAGAGACTCGGGACGAGAGCATCTCCATAAATGTGCATCTCGTAAATGTGAACTGATTCCACTTCTGAGTCACCTCTTCAAGGGTGATGGTGTTCAAAGGCAGTTCTGTTCTCTCTTACGCTCCTTTCCTTGTGCATCGCCAGTGGGGATGGGCGCCCAGGGGGTCTGGAGGCAGGGGAGCAGCTGAAACCTCCAGCACCACCAGCCTCCTCTCTAAAGGAAAGATCGGCAAGGAGTTAGGCCCTCCCTGCATTTCAGACTCGGCACGTCACCTGCTGACGAGCCCTGGGCCACCTCCACGGGGCTCGGAAAAGCAGGTGCAAGGGATGAGAGGCGTCTGTCATTCACAAATGCAGCACACCCACCGAGGTCCCGGGGATAGCAGCGTGTATATTCAGTGTAACTGGCTGATGAACCCAACAAAAATGGTCGTTTGTGCCACATTATCTGTATTTACAATGAATGGCAGACGTATGACACTACTGTGACTGGTAAATTGCCCGTTTCTATGCGTTGTTTCCAAAGAGGAGCAACTGAAGGACCCAGTAAAGGAATATTGCTACTCATAGATGCTCTTTCTTAGGATACTTTGGGCTGGAAGAGACACAAAGCCAACCCAAACTAGCTGAACTGGTATGAAGCACTTATTAACTCCTGTGATGAGAAGTCCAAAGGGAGTTCGGAGGCAGGTTTGGGAAGCAGGTCACCAGGGTCACCAAGGGCCAGGGCACTTTCTGGCTCTCTGCACAGACATTCTGAGGCTTCCACCTCAGGCTAGTGCCCAGGTGGCTTCGGCAGTCCCGGGAGTCTTAATCCCGATGGGACAGGTCGGGAGGAGGACAGCGAGCCTCTTCCCGTGGCCCTGTCCTAGGCATGAATAATCACAGGGTCACCTGTCTGCATCTGCACCAGTCCCTCACAAGAGGGGCGCGGTTACGAGACACGGGGCTGAGCCAGCTTGGCAGAGAGGATGCCAAATTTCGACCTCGCTCTTGGCCCACGGGGTGCTTACCCGGAAGCAGGTCCCCCCTCTCCTCCTGCCTCTGGGCACCTCCTCTGGATGTGCCGAGTCACCCTGGTGATGGATGCAGGCAACTGGATGCTCCGAGTCACCCTGGTGACGGACGCACAGCGCTGTGCTCGACGTCACGGAGTTGTACACTGAAAAAATGTCCACAATGGTACGTTTTATGTTAGTGTACTTTAGCACAGTAAGAAACATCCCCTGGGGATGTCCGCTGACTCAGCAGTTACCAGGAACCTTAGGGACAGGCGGGTCTGTACCCAGGACACTCACGCCCCAGAGAGCAGCCTGTGGGAGCCTCGCTCACGCGCCATCTCCCCACGACTGAACTCCATTCTTCCGTGGCCTCTGGAGTCGGGCAGAATCCCTTTTTCCTCCCTGACTAGCATGCCAAACTGATTGAAGAGATCCAGTGCATAGGGACAGAGGGTGTGCATGCCAAACCAGGGCTCCTGGCCGCCTGGGGACACCCTGGCTGGGGACCCCAGGACATACCGCTCTAGCCATGTCCCTCCAGCTCTGCTCTGCAGCCACCTCGGCCAGCAGCTCCAGGAGACTGTGCCTCACCCCCTTTAACCAGGTCCTTCTGAGCCATAAGGACAAGCCATCCATCCACCTGCCAGGGAGCCGCTGGGAGGGGAGTGCTCCTCCTGCTGATCCTCGGATTGCTGAGCCATGGAGGGAATGACAGGGCCAGACAGAGCCACCGCTGCAGCGGATGGATTTCTCAGAACAGGGCTCATTAGGTGGAGGAAGACTTATCTGGGGTTTTGCAACCCCAGGCAGTACATTCTAGAGCTGGGGCGGGCAGGACTTGGCCCGGGGCCAGATGCCAAGGCAGGCTCTGGGGAGAAGCTCACCAGCAGACATTCCCTATTAGGGCAAGAAAACTGCAGTGTGACAGGTTGAATTTGTGTTCAGAGCATGGTTCCCTTTGATATTCTGGTAGTGAAGACTAGCCACTGTGGGCTCCAATCCATCCAACATGGGGCTGAAAAATGGGTGGCTGGTTAGGGTGCACGGTTCACGTGGAAACGACTATTTCTTCTTCTTGGAGTTGGCACCGGGAAATCTTGTCCTCTGCTGGACTCCTGGGGCACCCCACAGCTTCCCCCAGCAGCCACGGTGCTGGCCGAAGCTGGCCTAGGCATCGCCCCCCACACTTCCCCACTGTCACCTGGCCATTCCCACTGAGTGTTACCACTCCCACCGAGCTCCCCAGCACTAGACACTGGCCGGGCCTAGCCACCGAGCCTAGGGACCGGCTCACCTGCGTCCTGCCTGCCTCTCGCAACACCCACCTGGACAACCAGGCCAGGCCAGTCTTTGCAGGCATTCTCTGTCCCCAGCCGGGGATGGTTCTAACTGTGCTCCCGTCTGCTTTGTCTCCCATCCTACATGTGCAACGGCACGGAGTGGCAAAGCTCACTGTCCCTGTGCGCCTGGCCCATTCAGGTGCTCTGCCTGCAGAGCCTCACGTAGTCCTTATAAACCCCTGGAGGTGGATGCCGCTTGCAAGGGAGCAGGAGTTGGGGCAGGGGGCGGGCAGCCAGGTGGGCGGCGGCTGCCAGGCTGTTGGAGTCCACTGGCTCCGCCCCCTCCTAACCCGAGGCAGGCGCATCAGGGGCTTAGCATCTCGGGTTCTCCTTTTGCACGACGGGGCTGACGTCACCAGCACCTGCCTCCCAGGTGTCTGCTCGGGCTGCCAGACATTCAGAGCTCGCGGTTCTGGAAGCTGGAGGTCCGCGATCAGGGCGCCAACCAAGGTGGTTTCTGGTGAGAGCTCCCATCGGGCTTGTAGACACCTTCTGTGTTCTCATCTGGCAGAGCAGGAGACAGCAAGCTCCCTGGGGTCTCTTCTGTTTTTTTAAAGATGTATTTATTTGTGTGAGAGAGAGAGCATGTGGCTGGGGGGGGGGTGGTGGGGAGAGGCAGAGGGAGACAATCTCAAGCAGACTCCGTGCTGAGCGTGGAGCCTGACTCTGGGCTCGATCTCATTACCATGAGATCACGACTGAGCTGAAACCAAGAGGTGGACGCCCAACCGACTGTCCACCCAGGTGCCCCTGGTGTCTCTCCTGATAACGGCACAAATCCCATGACCTCAGAGCCCCATAGTTAGGACCTCATTTAACTTAGCCTCCAAAAAGCCCTATCTCCAAGTATAGTCCTTGAGGGTTAAGTGTGAATTTGCAGGGGGACAAAATTCAGTCCATGGCAACAGGCCAGACATGATTAACACGTGAGTTAATACACACAGAGCTCCTGCAACAGAGCCAGGCACTTGGGAGTCATGGCATGCGATCCACACCCGTGCCCTTCACCCTGATATCGGGGACACTCTCCGCCCATCTCGTAACTGGGGATGGGATGGGGGCAACGGTCCATACCCACTCTGTGTGCTTGCCGCCCGTGAGTATGGGACAAAACTTCCCCTGGGGGCTTGTGAGGCCCTCCACCCTGGGCCCCTGATCTCCAGCCCCCAGCCCCGTTCCATTTCCCTGGTTGGCTCAATGCCAGAACCTGACTCCCACCCCCTCTGGGGTGCAGGAATCCTATCACCACCGCAGGCCAGATCCAGCCCTGGGGACGGTTAGATTGCTTGAAAAGGAATTCCACAAGGGCCCACGCCTTCACCCTCAGAAAGGCGTCCGCTGCTCATGCTGCGCAGAGACTGGGGGATGGGAACCAGACTCATGGGCCAAAGTCTATTAAGTGACGTGAGTAACTCCCCAAAGCAGGGCTGCCTTGGGACTGTGTCAGGGACAATGTCTCCAACACCATGTCCCCTCCTGGAAACAGTAAGCTCCCCACCCTTGGCTCCCCGAGACGTGTGTTTCCGTGAGGTCACCATGACCTATGCCCTGTCTGGTCACCTGTTCTTTTTGCCGACTCCACTCAGTCCCCCTTACTCTGGAAATAACACCTGTAGCTTCCTTTGGGGTCTGCCTGTGCCTCACTCTCCAGCCACGAAATCTGGGAGGGAACCGACTTTGGCCCCCAACTCCTAAGGTGAGCCCATGCCACAGGCCTGGTCAATCCAAGCACTCCGGTCCCCAGGCCACAGTGACTGGCTCGGAGATGGCACATAACTCAAGCCAGGTCAGTTCCAGAAGTTTCCCTGGACCAACTAGGGGGAAAACCCTCTTTCCATAGGAATTGCTAGTTTAAAGGACAGAGTCACCACAGGGCACCCAGGAGTCACCACGTGGAAACAGGCCACCTAGAATTCAAACCATACAGGGGAGTGGAAGTAGGGTCAAGAGCTGGGAAGAGAAACTGAGTCCTGAGGACATCCCTGAGTGCCTGGATCAAGCAAGGCCTGAAATCCACCAGGTCAGTGAAGCAATATATTCCCTCTTCTGTGTAAGCCGGTTGAGCTGGCTTCCTGATCTCCTAAAGGAAAGATGATCGCCCACCACCATCTGTTCCCAGAGCTCTATGTGTATTAACCCTCGTGTGACGACAAGCCTGTGAAGCGGATACTGTTAACATCAGGTTCTGAGGCACAAAGAGCTTAACCGACCTGCCCAAGGGGAGACAGGGCGGAGCCAGTGATGGCGGGCTGGTGTCCCACTATGGGAAAGCGGTGGCACGCACTAACTAACCCGCACGGGCCTCTAGACCACCAGTATCAGTCCTGCCCAGATAACAGTTGTGGTTGTCGAACTGACTCAGCGAGTTGTGCACAAGGCAAACGGCATCACCCGCCACAGACCTGGACACGGCACGACCTCCAGCCCGCCTCCCTGGGGGGGCGGGGCAGGGAAGGTGTGGTCACCTCCCACTGCGTGCTCTCGCCCAGGCTCTGACACTGCCCTGTGACGTGGGACAGTCCCTTTTGCCTCCGAGCCTTGGGGTCCACGTCTGCAAAATAAGACACCTAGATGGCATGTTCCCCAAGAACACTTCCAGCTCTAAGGTTTTGTGACCCTGGTCCTGCAAAACAGAAGAATGCCAGTCTGGCAGAAGCCACACCGTGGGGCCCACGACTTTCCCACTCAGCAAGGGGCGGAAGCACCTGGGGGACACTAAAGCGTTGGCTCAGAGGCTGTCCCAGCAGCCTGCAGGTGGCCGTGCCCCGGGGCCTGGCAGCCAGAGCGCGTGGTTCGCAGGAACCCTGCCCTGCAGCAGACCCAGGGACTGTGGGAACGCCAGCGTGCTTGTCCCGGCCCCCCATGCCCCGCCTGCAGGCCTGCCCTCCAGAGGCAACCCCCGCACCCCTACACCATGTGCACAGCCTCCGAGGGGGCCTCTCGCCACTGCCCCTGACCCGCACTGCCTTCCGTCTCCCCATCTCCCCCGGCCGCACTGGACAGGTAACCTCCCCACCTCGGGTCTCCTGGCTTCCACTGAAGCCCAGCTTTGAGAGGACAGCACAAGGGGCTGGACCGTGCTGAGAGCCCGCTGCATCCGAAGCACTTCTTAAAATCCCTGCTGTACACTATTAAGTGAACATAGCGGACATTATTAGAAAAACAGATGGAAAAAAGCCCCTACTCATGTTTCCCGAGAAATTCGTGTTTCCGAGATCAAATGCCATTTCGGTGACCTTGACCCTGGACACCCGTGCGGTGAATGTCTCTCTGTGGAGGAAGGTGACCTCAGGGGCTTCTCTGGGGAGCGGGCTGCTGGGTCCTCCCAGCAGCCCCAGCACCGCCATGCCCTGGAGCATCTCACTGCCTCTCTGTCCTGCCTATCTGTCTGTCCTGCCCGCATAGCAACTCTGACAACACAGGGTTTGGGGTTTTTTTGGTTTTTTTGTTTGTTTTAAGTAGGCTCCATGCCCAAAGTGGGGCTTGAACTCGCGGTCAAAATCTGAGAACAAGAGTTGGGCGCTCCCCCCACTGAGCCACCCAGGCGCCCCCTAACAACGCAGGCCTCAGGGACACAGAAGTGGGGACCAGGAGGATGCACGAGGGAAGAGCTTCTTGGGGTAAACCCGGGGTCCGCACACCCCGCACCCTGGGATCAGCTGTGACTGAAGAGCATTATTTCTGTATTTATACTAACCTCCAACTCAGTGTTCGCATTTCCTTTCCTTAAGGATGCAGGCAATAGCCACGATAACGTTACTAGAGCCTGGTCTTCCTCATCAACAGAAATCACGGATATTTCTGTACCACAGTGCAGCTGGGAAGATTTCTCAATATACCATCAACACGAATCACTATTTCAAAGTTACAGCACATATTTGACCCATGGCTGGATCTTCCCATTTAATGTATTAAATACAGAAACACGGTGTTTCAGTATACAAATTTGGTGGGGTTTTTTAATAATTATTGGTAATTTTGAAAATTATTTTCCAGTATCTTTGGTTTTCTTTGTATTTGGCTTCTCTGTAGGCATTTAAATGCATTTTTAAGGGTCGGAACCTCTGGATTTGGGTCTTTTTTTTTTTAAGATTTTATTTATGTATTTATTTGAGAGAGAGAGAGAGCGAGTGAGCTGGGGAGGAGCAGAGGGAGCGGGACAAGCAGACTCTGAGCTGAGCATGCAGCCCAATATGGGGCTCGATCCCACAACCCTGAGATCATGACCTGAGCCGCAATCAAGAGTTGAACGTTTCACCGACTGAGCCACCCAGGCGTCCTTGGATTTGGGTCTTTCCGATATCTCCTCCGGGGCTCCAACCAGCCACTCTTCCAGTTCAGACTCTAGAAGGACATTTGGAGGCTCTGGGTGCCAGGGAAGGAGGGAGGCATGACCGCGAGATGCTGGTCAGAGGAAGGGAGCCCTGCGGAGGCACGTGGCTCAGCAGGTGGGTTAGGAACCTCCCCAACCCGCCCCTGAGGCCACTCCGGTCTACACCCCGTCTCTGGGCTACACCTGTTGTCTGCAACATCGGCTCAGGGTTCTGAGCTTTGTTCTCCTGCTGGAGGCACTCCGCTTAAATCTTCTCTCCTACTCTCCAGATTTTTATTGTATTTTCTACAGTGCTTGTGGGCACCGCTGGGTGTTCTGACGCTGTCGGCGTGCTTGTGCTCCGGATGAGCCCCGTTGCTAAGAAACAAATCCGAGATGTATCTTTAAACACACAGCTCCATAAAAGCACATTCCTCTGCACTCAGCTCCATTCTGCCTGTTCTTGGACCACTTAGGTTAAACTAGCCGCTGTTCTCCAAAGGTCTCATTTGGAGCCTCGAGGCAAACCCGATGAACTGCTCTAATTACCCAGAGAATCCACTGTCAGAGCTCAGGGCGACGGCCATGGGCAGAAAGGGGGGCACCGTCCTGGCCACAACGGCCTGCAGACTCCGAGCAGGGAGGGTGCTTGGGAAGGGGGGCCCCCAGAAGGCCCCTCTCAGGCGGAGGGGGCAAGAAGGGCCCTGACCAGGGCGCCTGGGTGGCTCAGTTGGTTAAGCGACTGCCTTCGGCTCGGGTCATGATCCTGGAGTCCCTGGATCGAGTCCCACGTCGGGTTCCCTGCTCAGCAGGGAGTCTGCCTCTCTCTCTGACCCTCCCCCTCTCATGCTCTCTATCTCATTCTCTCTCTCAAATAAATAAATACAATCTTTAAAAAAAAAAAAAGAAGGGCCCTGACCGGTGGACACAGCTCAAGGGATCAGCGAGCCACAGCCCTGTCCTTGGCTGTCCTGTCCTTTCGGCATTTCTAGGAACCATTGGGCTCACCATTCCCTGCAGAGCGGTTCCAAGTTAAACATGCTTTAGACCAAACCTGACCACAGCTTCTGTCCCTGGAGGACCCCAGGCTTCCCCACCCCAACACATGTTTCCAGACGAGAATAGTGTTTAACCAGAAAAAAATAAAACATGGGCAGAGGACCTCAATGGACATTTCCCCAGAGAAGACACACGAGTGGCCAACAGGTACACGTAGATATCACAAATCACCAGGAAAACGCAAATCAAAGCCTCAATGGGCTCTCCCCTCAGACCTTCAGAATGGCCATCATCGAAAAGACCAGACATGACAGGTGCTGACAGGTGCCGGCGAGGACATGCAGGAAGGGGACCCTCGTGCACTGTCAGTGGGGATGCGAGCTGGTGCAGCTGCTCTGGGAAACAGCGTTCAGGGTCCTCAAGAAATAGAAGCACTGAATGATCGAGCAATTCCACTTCTGGGTATTTATCCACAGAGAATGAAATCACTATCTCACAGAGACAGCTGCCCCCATGTTCCATGCAGCCTTCTAGCCAAGCTAAATGTCCGTGGATGGACGAACAAAGAAAACGTAATATATACACAGCAGAATATTATCCCGCCTCAAAATCAGAATGAAATCTGCCATTTGCGACGTGAATGAAGCTTGAGGGTTTGAGGCTCCATGAGGTAAGCCTGACACAGAAAGACACACGCTGTGTGATCTCACGTGTGGAACCAAAAAAGCCCAGCTCACAGCGACAGAGAGTAGAATGTGGGTACTGGAGGCTGCACCACGGGGGAGAGGGGAGAAAAATCAGTGCCTTTGGAGCCTGGAAAAGACATGGAATCCTCACTGTGCTCCGGGCACTATTCCAAGCAGTTTCTGTGGAACAACCCATTTAATCTTCAAGAGGCCTGTGTGGTGGGTCCTGTGATTGCCCCCGTTTTGCGGATGAAGAAACTGAGGCACAGAGGGCTTAAATAACTTGCCCAAGGTCACACAGCTCTCCCCTGGTAGAGTGAGATCCAGGAGGGATTCCCCCAGCAAAATAAATTAGTTCTACCCGGCAAGGGGTCACCAGGATTCAGGGAAGCACTCACCACAAAAATTCTGAATCCTTGGCTCCCCATCATCAAATGACCTTTGTGCTCGAGCACCTGACCCTCCTATGTCCCCTCCTCTGGGCAACGCGGCAGGTGGTGGTACTTCTGCTTACTGTTTCCTCCCAAAGGATGAAATCTTCCCACTCCTGACGAGGGGAGCGGGGACCGGTCCTGACCTGCCTGCACCCGGAACACCACAGAGCATCTTGGAAGGCCATGCCCCGAGGGCCACACGCTGACTCAATGAGGAGGGAGGTGCTCCCCCACCCTGCTGCATCAGTCCCGGGATGCTGCTTCCCTCTCCCGCTCATCGCCCACCAGCCCCAGCCGAGAGCCAAGCTACCTGCCACTGAGGCATTATTTAAAAAAAAAAACAAAAACAAAAACCTTTACCTTAAATGTGTGTTACAAGAAGAGGCTGGTGCAGCGCGGGTGCTGAGCCCCACTCCGGCTGGGACAGTGAGCCACTTTCCGGCCGTGTGCCATGCCAAATTCCTCTGGGCAATTTCAGGGCAAACAAAAATGCCTGCAGAGCCCTCAGAGCACGTCACCACCCCCACCCCCCCGCCTTGCCAGCCAGGCACAACCCCGCAGCGAGCCCTGCCCCCAGCCCCACGACTCCAGAGGCACAGAATGTCAGCCCACACTCCGGGATCGTCTTCCTCCTCTTCAAGAGACACACTCAACAAACCCCAAGTCGACAGCAGCTGTGTGGCCACAGACTTCTGTAGACAGGCCGGTCCGTGGGCCTTTTCCACTTCGCGGAGTGCTCCGTGCCCGTCTAGCACACTTCCGAACACGCCCTTGTTCAGTGCACATTCCAGGCATCCATCGGCGTGCCGCTGACATGCGCAACCTCTCCTGGACACCGCGGGTCGGCTCTCCAGAGATGGAGATGGGTAACTCCGCCACTCGGGGAGTCTGGGACGTTCTCCTCTGGGTGGCCATGTTCGAATTTCTGGTACTACCTAAATAAAAACAGTCAACACAAAGCCTTTCTAGTAATTCGTACTTGCTTATGATTCATGATTCCGTATGAATCAAACCCCTCGGCTGAGCTAGGCAGCACCTGGCGTGGAGCGTCTGGCCCGACACTGCTCTGCCATCTCAGGCTGACACTGTCTCCTGAAACTCCTTTTTCTGGCCGTTTCTCTCCCCAGACGTTCTTTGTTATTAGAAATCTCTCTCTTATTTGTTCTGCTTCTCCCTTGATCTCTCTGTATGTTCCATTCTCCGGGAAATAAAGCTTAACAGTGAAGTCTCTCCATGAGCCAAAGCAAATGTCTAGCATCACTGATAAGCGTGGTGCCACTGGGACCATCTAACTCTTCTTCTAATCAAATCTGCTTTTTCTCAACTACTGGCATTCTAGAGGACTATAAAATGCCTTCTTATTCAATGCCTTCTTGTCTTGTTTAACAGCTAATATTTGTTACATTTTTATTTTCCATTGCAAACGTTCAGCATTTTAGCAGTATTGTGAATTAAAATAGAATTTTTTTTTTTTTTTGATGAATCTGGTTCAAAGGGAAAGAGTCTCCAGGCTCTCCACCGCCCTTCGGGCAGCTCCAAGGTCGGGTCCTCCAAGGCTTTGTGAAGCCAAGGTTTGGCGAGAGAGTGCAGGTCACTCTGACGTGGGCTGGACCACTGATGGGCCACGCAGGTACCCGTGATCCCCCACCTGGGGGCTGGCCCCCTTCTCCCCTGACCAGGCTCACTCCCCAGAAGCCTAGGGTGTCAGATGTGGTGATTAGGGGTCTAGGTCTCTGCCATGACGTGGATCCCTGGAACCAGATCTGCAGCATTTGAGGGAGGAAGCAATGGGGTGGCTGCCAAATTCACCACCTACTCCCCCCCCAACACTGCTATCAGCCTCAGCCTTCAATGTGCAAAAAATCCCCACAAAAAAATCATGTTTATGGAAATTATATCACCATGGCAACTGTAAAGGTCTCACAAGTATTTTTAAAATAGCAAATTAACAAAACCCACTTATAAAAATCTAAAATCTGTTCCTTTACAAGCATTAGTGAACATACAGATTCTAACAAACACAAAACGTGTTTTGTGGCATGATGGCCAGAAGTCAGTAAAAAGGGCTCTCGACCCTGGATTCACTGGGGACGGAGGGTTGAACTTGTGAAAACAAAAGTTTTATTTTTCTAGTGAGAGCTCGCACTTTGGATTTTTTCTGGAAAATGACACCAAGCTCTCCAGGTGCAGAAAAATGTGGGTAAGAGACCTGCATTCCTGAAATACTAATTTTTTACTTTCTATTTTCACATCCCTGATGTTATTACCTTCTCCACTCTGCAAGACTATTCCATGTTTAACTCATAGGTTTTTAGCCATTGCATAAGGTTCTGCCGCTGTGATTTAGCCTGGCTGAATCTGTATTATAAAACCTGCCTCTCGGAAGTCTGCATACAAATCACAAGGAGGGGGAGAAAACCAGATTCAGAAGAACCCAACTCGAACCCCTCTGCTTCTTAAAAACGTAATTGGTATGGCTAGCAAAGGGGCTCCTTGCAAGTAGATGGTGCGCTAATCTTTGGTGTCTTTTGTGAAGACTTAATGCATAACGGGTGTGTTTTGATGACTCTTCTCATAACGAGGAATCACTGGGGGCCTTAGCAGCTCAAACACTGGGAGTTCTTTCTGTGCCAGGAGGAAGAAAAATCAAACCACGCAATAAGGACTTCATTCTTTCCCAGGTCCCAGGCTCCAAACAGTGGGGAGCGGAAAGGAATGGGGCGGGGGGCGAAAAGCAAAACACTGGGTCTTAGGGAGCGGAAAGTACATTGGACAGAGGTGGTGACTGGCTTGTGGTGCCTTCTGGCTATCTCGGGAAGCGAAAGAGGGGTGCCAGCAGTGGCCAGATGGTGCCTCTTCCAAAGTGACCATCGTGGTGGAGACGGGTCCCTAAGTATCACCAATGGATGGGGAGTGAGTTCTTCCAAGTTGGAGGTCTACAGCCCGTGGGGAAGGGGGGAGGCGGAGTAGGTGGTGGTCTGGAGGGAAAGGCAAGAGAAGGGGGGCCCCAGGCCGAGGAGGGCCCCAGGTGGAGGCGACGAGGGCACTCCCAGGATGGCAGAGCTTCCGAAGCCTGGCCTCCCTGCAAGGCGAGGTCAGCCCGGAGCTTCGGGAACCAAGCACCCAGCCCACAACCGCCCAGAGGAGCTGGGCTGAGGCTGGTCATGAGGCAAGAGCATGAACACCGTACAGGATGCAGGGAGGAGGACCCCGGCTGGGACGCCAGGGCGTTGCGCTCAGCCTGGCCCCGGCCCCCCGGGAATGCGGCGAGTCACGAGCACGAGAGCCATTTGGAAGCTGGACGCCCACACTCCCCAGCCAGCAGGAAGCTCTGGCTCGGTGTACGGGCTGTTCCAGAGCTTCCATGAGGAAGACTGTGCTAGAACCAACTTCTGTAGGAAAATGAGGGGTGGGGGCGGTCGTGGTGCCAAGCTGGCGGGTTGGTATCCCCCAGCCCCGTGAAGGGGGCGCTGGCAACAACCAGCTCTGCACCCAGGGGGTCCCGGCAGGAATCAGGCTTGAGCCAGGCTCTTAACGAAGGGGCTATTGCTTTGACAAAGGTCTGGGGTGGGGGACCCACGGGGAGAGTGAAGTGCTGGGGGCCTGCAGCAGCAGGAGGCCGGTCCCAGGCCGGGCCTGAAGGCCCAGGGAGAGAGAAGGGGGTGTTGTCTGAGTCCGGAGAGGGCCGGAGGGCAGAAGCCACGGTCATAGGCAGGAAGCCGGAGGAGCCAACACACGACCTCTCACCCCTTCCCCTCCCTCCCCTGCCAGGGCCTCCCATTGTCCAACACACCTGCAGCAGGTGAGGCAGGTCAGCATGCAGGAGCCCAGGGCAGGCCAGGGAAGAGATGCGGGGCCAGGGAGACAGGCGGTGGAAGGGTCCTCTCCTGCCCACCTCTGCAAGGGCAGGGCTCACTCCTTCAGAGCCTGAAAGCATGAAATCAGCCAGGACCAGCCAGACAAGCGACCAGTGGAGCCTCCATTCACCTCCTGACTTAAAGGTACAAGGTGCCTATGGCCCTGATCTGATATCTTTGAATCTCGGCAAAAAGAGGCAGGACTAGTAAGCACCCCTGCTTCGGACAGGTACGAAGTGGGGCCTAGACAAGGACGGTGAGCTCCATCAGCCCACGGCTGCCCTCGTGGCAGAGCTGGAAGGAGAAGCCGGGATATGGGCTCTCAGCTCTCCTTCCCAGCTCGTTATGGGTCAGCAGCTATGCTGGGATCCCGCTGTGCACTCTGCACTGGACCAACAGTTGGGGAAGACACACAGAAAAGGTGTCATCAAAGAGACAAGACCAACCCACAGGATAAACGGGAAAGCCAGAAATGAGAGCAGCAGGTAGGCCAGATGATCCAAAAGATTAGATGCTCGGTTTTATTTATTTATTATTTTTTTTTAAAGATTTTTTCATTTATTTATTTGAGAGAGAGAGAATGAGAGAGAGCAAGCACATGAGAGCGGGGAGGGTCAGAGGGAGAAGCAGACTCTCTGCCGAGCAGGGAGCCGGATGTGGGACTCGATCCTGGGACTCCAGGATCATGACCTGAGCCGAAGGCAGTCGCTTAACCAACTGAGCCACCCAGGCGCCCCAGATGCTCGGTTTTAAAGCACACTTTACCCACTGCTCCACCTCCTACCGCCAGCCAGTGTTAATGATCTTCAGATTTGGGTTAAGAATCACGACTGGTGCTGATGCCCAGTCCCCTGATGGCTGGGGGTGGTGTGTGGGGAACCCCAAACAGAATGTGAAATGATGGGATGCAAACAGCACTGGGGAGACCAAGGTGCTCACCCGCTGCCTTCCCCTGGTCTGCCTTCAAGGAGTGCTTTGGTCGGTCTCCAGGCATGCCTGAGAATCTACACAGGGAGATCGAGAACATCCCTCGGCATCGGTTTCATGGGGCTCAAGTGAGAGCTAGCAGGAAAGATAAAACACACAACAGTCCCATCCAAGAGTGGGCGCGAGCCATCGGTATCTTGCCAAAGCCATGGCTTTTCTCTGCTTTCCTTCAGTTCAAACCAGTTCCCAAGCACTGAGGCCCCTCTTATCAGGATGTATCAAACTCGGAGCCCAGCCCCAGGCACGGAGGCCCAAGACCGGCCAAACCTGCCCTCACCCAACCTGCAACTTTGGTGCGTCCTCCACGGCCCCCTTTCTGCTCTGAACTTCTAAGAACCCCAGTTATTGGGGCCTAAGATGGTTATGATTTTGTTTGTTTTTTCCCACCTCTGAGTCAGGCCACAGAGTGATTTCTGGAAGGATTCCACTCGCATGTTCAACCACAGGACGCCTGAGAGCAGCCAAGGCTAAGGGGAGGCTCTCCCTCACTCTCCTGGCATGCTCATTGGCGGTTGGTTTGAGGTTGGTTTCTTTGAGGTCCACGAATGACTCTTGGACTCCATAGGGAAATGTCAAACAGGAATAACCAAGAAATAAGACTTCTCCAAAAGAGATCTGTGGCATTGGGATCTGCCCCAGCTCTGGCTGCAGTGTTTGGATTCCTGGTCGACCCCAGAGGCAGGCCGCACAAGCAGTGGGTTTAGTCCCAACCAGCCACTGCAAGGGCAGCTCACTATGCACCCACTGTATCTCCCAGCCTCCTGGGAAACTCGTTTCTGTTATACCCCGGCCTGCGCTGGTGGGGTAGAGGAAAAGCTCACGCTCCCAAAGGGCTGCAATAAACTTTTGCGTGACCTTGGGATTTAAATGGTACGAGTCCTGGGGAAAATCTCTTCTGGGGGTCTGGGCCCTGCACGCCAATATGCCACTTCACCAGGACTCTGTCCCTGTGGCCCCAGATGGCCCCTGAGTTAGTGAGAACTGGCAGACCTTCGGTGATAAGAAAGAGCTTACAGTACTTAGGATTTAGCTGTAACTGCTACGTCTGAAATGTCTGAGTGTATTTGGCTTTTAACTATATAATTTTATAATTTTTCTTTTCAAATACTTCCACACTTGCAGAAAAGTTTCACGAATAATACGGGGAACTCCTATCTACCCTTTACCCAGATTACCAATTCTTAATACTTTGCTACATTTGTCATTCTCTTTCTTCCATATTATTATTTATTTTTCCTGAACCCTTTGTAAATAGGCGGCATACATCATGGCTCTTCACCCCTTAAACCTCAGTGTGTTTCTAGCAACAAAGCTGTGTTTTTACATATCTGTAGCACAGTTACTGTCTTTTGGAAATCGTAACATGGATATGATATTTATCTAATTGACAGCCCATATTCCAGTTTTGCCAATTGTCTCAAAGACGTCTTTCTTGGGATTCTTTTTTCCTCCGGTACGGGATCTAATCCAAGATTATGCTTTACGTTTAGTTCTCAAGTTTGTTTAGTCTTCTTTAATCTTTCATGACAATGATGTTTTTGAAAAATACCAGCTAGGTATTTTGTTGAATGCCCCTCAGTTTGGGCTTCTCTGGTTCCTTCCTCAGAAGATTTGGGTCATGCACCCTGGGTTGGGATCCTGCACAGGAGATCCCACCAGGAGACATGCGATGTCCATCTGTCCCACCTCGGTAATGCTAATCTTTTAACCACTTCATTGGGCTATAATTCACATATCATAACATTTGCCCATCTAATAATTCGGTGTGCAACCAAGCACAATCACTTTTAGGACATTTTTGCTACCCCAGAAGAACCCCTGCTACGCCTTAACAGTCCCTCCCATGTGCTCCCAGCCACACTCCTCAGCCAAGTTGCCCTCCACCTCTACGCATCAGTCAATTCTAGATTGTCCATATAAATGCAGTCGTACAGTGTGGGGTCTTTTGTGACTGCTTTCCTTCATCTGGTGTAATGTTTTCAAGGTCCAGGCGATGTTATTCTGTTCACTCAGTCAAGATGCTGTATCACTTTTCTCTTTACAAGTTAGAAGCATTCTGTGGAGGCACTTAAAGATCATGCAAATATCCTGTTTCCCATCAAAATTTCCCCCTAGATTTAATTTGATGGCTATTGCCCAAACCAATCTTTATTAAAACGGTTTACTGAGATTGATCATCTCCACTGCCCCCCTCCCCCCTTCTCAGCCATTGGGTATACCACTTGAAAGGATGGATGGTGGCCCGGCTCTTCTCAGTAAGCTCGTGACTGTCCCAGTGAACCCCCCACAGAGCAGGTGCTCTGACCCAGCAAAGGGGCAGGCAACATCCCTCCTCTGCCCCATGGCCCTTCCCTGAGTGGCTGGGACACCAAGGACCCCTCAGAGACAGCACACCCCCATCCTGCCTGCAGCCATGAGAACTCTGTCCCTCACTTCCCTCTGAGCTGGGAAGGCTGAGGAGTGACATGAAAGCCTGTGTCATGTTTGGGGTCACTAGATTCGAGGAACAAGGACCCGCTCTCTGCCCCACATTTACAGCCAGAAATCAGGACGCATTTAGTTCAGCTTGATTGCAACAGGGGTGCTAGGCGCCCGGCGAGGCAGAGGGTAAGTCACGCACAGCCCCAACCCTCAAGGAAACGATTCACGGAAGACTAAGACAACAGAGGGGTGCATGGCCGGCTCAGTCCGAGGAGCGCACGACTCTTGATCTCGGGATCGTGAGTTCGAGGCCCACGTGGGGTGTAGAGATGACTTAAATAAATAAAACTTAAAAAAAAAAAAAAATATATATATATATATATATATACATACACACAACCAGAATTTCCGGGGAGCATGAGGAACATCCTAAGTGGCTTGACAGTCCTGGAAGGGGGAGCTCACTGCACAGAGGGGTCAGGAGGCCATCTGAGGTGGGCCTTGACAGCTAGGGCAGGCGCTGCCCTCGATGGGGGCTGGCGGTCCCAGGCACAGGAGCACCGTATGAAAGCAAGTGGCCCCGCTGGACTAAAGAAACCAGTGGGGAAGGGCGGGGACAGTTCACTGGGTCCCGTGGGCCCCGTGCAGAGTAGGAACTGGGCCCGTGGACAGTAGGAACTGGGCCCGTGGACGGCAGGAGCTGTCGAAGGCTTCAGAGCAGAAGAGGAAGTGGTCAGAGCCAAGACGCAAGCAGAGATGGCATCTGGGGACACAGACCCTGTGTGTACAGCAACGTCGTGCCCCGGCCACACTGACCACCCTGTGACCCGGGAGGGCCCACATCCGTCGAGTGGCTCCTACAGCCAGGCCCAAGGAGGACACGTGTCCCTCGCACAGTGCGGCCACAGCTGGCCTGTCCCCACGGGGAGGGTGTCTGTGCACCTGGGACAGGCCCTGGGGCTCAGCTTCTTCTCTGGCGCCATGCTGTCATGTTTTCCTTCCTGGCTTCCAGATGCTTCTTGGGCTCGGGAGCCTCCAGGCTGGCTGCCTGCATGCGCCTGGCCGCCGCACTGACGTGCGCCCAGCCCACCCAGACGCAGGTTCCTGCCCCCACCACCCCCGGGCAGCAAGCCCCCACGCAGAAGCTTCCTCGAAGCCACCTGTACTCATGTGTTCTTGTCACATCACGCGTCCTAGGATCTGAAAGAAGGCGGTCAGGGAGTAGGATTGGAAGACGGGGCAGGGGCAGGCACAAAAGACGAGGAACTGGCTGAAAACCACGGAATGGGACACTGGGTGACTGTTCCGGTGTGGGCAGGTAGCCCTGGGAGATCCGGCGGGGTGGGCGCCAGAACTCCACAACGAGGCAACGGTCACAAAAAAGCAAGTCAAATGCGCTGCTCGGCTTCCAGGACACAGAGAAGTCATGTTCACACTCTACTGCAGCCTATTGGGTGTGCAACAGCATTGGGTCCAAAACAAAGCACATACCTTAATTTAGAAAGACTTTGTTACTGCCCAGTGCGAACCGTGTGAGCTTTCGGCGTCACCATCACGGATCACAGCCCGCTAGAGCCGATGTGGTAAGGAAAACTGACACAGCACGAGAATCACCGGAATGTGACACACAGACAGGAAGTGAGCAAATGCTGTCGGGGACGTGGCGCCCCTGGACTGGCTCCATCCATGGGTCCTGAGAAGGAGGTGCCAGGGACCCCCTGCGCGGGCCATCACGAGGGAGGACGAGCAGGGACGGGAAACTGACGGGTCCCTGGCACGTCGTCCCTCCCCAGACTTTGGAAGGCCCATGCACACGTTTCATTCGAAAAGTGGCAATTACAGCAATTAGGCACCCACGACAAGCAGCCCTGAGGTGGCAGGAGGGCCTCTGCAGGTGTCAGCAAGGTGACACTGCGGGGTCAGGGCGCCAGGGATGGAGGGACCCCCTCTTAGGTAAAATGCAGGGACTGGAGCCGCCTTAAGGCTGCCTGGTCCTGGGAATGTTGGGCCATTTCCTTTGTGGAGGTCTTTGGATGGGCTGTTCTCCACAAACACCAAATTATCTTGGCATGGCCGTCAGGCTTTCCAGTCAACAACGACCAAAGCCCATGGGATGCGTAGCTCCCCCAGAGCACCCCAGCTGGACCTGCCCCACGTTCCCGGTTCCGGAACAGCCCTGTCTTGTGTCAGCTACTCCGGCCAAGAAAACAGTCTCTCTGATGAGTTTGAATAAATGCCCAATATATCCCTGTGTTCTGCTGTTTGAATAAGAAAATGCTGTCCCCACACCATTGCTTCAGCGTCCCCTTAGAAACTCCGTTCCTGGTTAGCATGGCTCAGCCTGGGGCATGGAGGCCCCGCACCCCGTTCTCCCAGGAAGCTCCCACGCTGAAGACACACCTGCCCGACGTACATCCTGCCAAGGCCTCCTCCACCTGGCCCAGGTGACGGGGTTTCAAGGCTCTGTGCCACCCACATGTGCCTCATGTAAAGGTAAAGCGTGTGGTGGCCTTTGTGTGTGCAATGCACACGCACACATGTGCGCACACTCATCACCAGTCATGCTCCTACAGCCTCTCACCCAACAGTAAAGTCAGCCTCGGGCCCTGGGTTTGGGGGACACCCCCAGCGTGTTGGGTGTGTGAGGCAGGTCTCGGCTCTGAGGGACCAGGAAGCACTTACGGGGGGGTCCTGCCCACCCTGGGAGGGGGCCCAGAAATGACCTTGGGAACAAAGGACATTTGGCCGATGTTAACTAGTGGTTAACAGAACACAGTGACCTTGTGAGGTGGCCTAGCGGGAGTCCTGAGCCCCAGTCTACCAACAGGGATGTGGAGGCTCAGGGAGGTGAAGGGACCTGCTCAGGGTTCCGTGCTCTTGAGAACCAGAGCCAACTCTGAGGTCTCCAGCTTCCAGGATGTTTGGGGCTTCAGGAATCGGACACACAGCTGGAAATGTTACTCTGTTCCCTGCCGTCCGGGTCGTTCTGTTTCAGCCCATTGCTCACTTCCCGGCTAGCCAGCTGTGGCGGAAAGCACTCCCTCACCGCCGTGACTGCATTCAGGTGGCCCGGCCTCCAGTAACTCGCACACCCATTCATGACAGCGCACCTCCCATCAGCCGGTCAGCTCCTTGAGGGAGGGGACCGCATCTGCCTCGACTGTGGTTCTCAGCCCAAACACGGACCTGGCGCACAGTAGGGGCACGCTGCTCGCCTGGCCAGTGACACGCTGCTGGAGGCACTCGGAAGTCACTCTCCTCTGCACAGCACTCGGCGACACTTGATGGAAACACAGACTTCCTCAGTAGCATCTGCTGGCTCACCACTTCCAGCAGCTCAGTCCCTTGCAACACCTCAGAGGAAATAGGGACACTATTGGCATTCCTGAATGTGACCCGGTCACCCTGACCCAAGCCACAGTGGGACACATCCCACGGGAGACTCACGGAGCACGTGTCCCTCGGCTCCCGAGAGTGACAGGGGGCCTCTGACCTACTGCCACACCTGACCCGGCGCCGCATGGACACTGATCATAAACGATCCTGCGGGGACCCCACTGTCCCAGGCATTTCCCAGCCCTTCACCGTTGTGAAAACAGTGCCGTACTTGCATTAGACCGTCGTAACCTTACAGGAGGAGTTTGCTCAAGACAATGCTGATTCAGTTTTTCTAATTACAAAAGTAATACATTTTGTGTTCGTTTTAGAAAATTTGGGAAATGTGTAAAAGTATGAAGAAGAAAATAGCCCCCAGGCGCTCCCCACCTGTTAACATCTCGGTGTCGTCTGGTTTTATCTACCCATCTGTCTTCTACCTTGTATGCTCTTGATTTTAAGATTCCACTGATCATGAAACACACTGTGAATTTAGCAACAACTTTTTAGGAAAGAAAGGAAGAAAAGAAAGAAACCATTTCTCTTGGTATCAGTCTCACGTTCAGAAACATCCACACTGTGGGGAAAGGAGGTGCCTTAGAATCCACAAAATACCAAAGACTTGAGATCCTACGGATTGCACAATTTCAAACTATGTTTTTCCCATTTCCCCCTAAAACTTGCTGCCCCACCGTCAGAAACTCTTTGTAAACACCATTTCAAGGGGTAAATAATATTCTACCATCCTTCTATTGTTGTCATCTGGGTTTATTTATAATACCATTTTTATAAAGTCATTTTTACGTCCCACGTGGAGCTTGAACTCACAACCCTGAGATCAAGAGTCACCCGCTCCGCCCACCGAGCCAGCCAGGCACCCAGGTTTGTTTATAATTTTCAATGTTACAAATAAGGCTTCCTGGCACATCTTTATGCATAACTTTCTGTCCCTGTTTTTGATTGTTTTCTTAGGATGAGTTCCTGCAAGTGGGATTACTGACCTAATGCATATGAACATTTGAAGACTCTTGATACCTAAGTGCCAAACTGGTTTCCAGAAAATATGTCCCAATTTACATTCCTATCAGTGACACATAAAAGCCCCTTCTCTTTCCGTGGCATTGATTCCTATCCAAAAAAAAAAAAAAGGCAAGTAATACAGGTATACAGTTTTAAAAAAATCAAACAGAGAAAAAAGGGCTTTTAGGGGCCAGCAATACTCAGAGAGCTCTCGTTGCTGAGTCCAGCTTCCCAAAGGCAAGCACTTCTATTTATGGAGCCCCCGTCATGAACGAGGCACTGTTCTAGGGTGCAGAGATACAGCAATGAACAGAACAGACCAAAACCAACCAAACAAAAAACAGACAATAGAGAAAATAAGTTAAATATACAGCATGTTTGATAGCGAGAGTGCTCTCGAGGAAAAGGAAGTAGGGAAAGGTAGGGCCTGCGGGGAGGAGGGAGAGTGGGGAGGAGGGGGAGAGCTGCTGTCTTAAGTAAGATCATCTGGGAGGGTGTTTGGGCTGAACTGTGTCCCCTCAAAATCCACAGGTTGAAGTCCTCACCCCCAGCACCTCAGACTGTGACTGTATTTGGAGATAAGATCTTTTTTTTTAAAAGATTCTTTCATTTATTTGGCGGGGGGGGTGGGTAGGGAGGCAGAGGAAGAGAACCTCAAGCAGACTCCCCGCTGAGCAGGGAGCCCAACACGGGGCTCGATCCCACGACCCCGAGATCATGACCTGAGCTGAAGAAGCCAAGAGTCCGGCATCTCTGAAGATAAGATCTTTAAAGAGGTGATTAAGTTAAAATGAGGTCTTTGGGTGGACCCTAATCTAGTATGACTTGAGTCCTTAAAAGAAGGGGAAATTAGGACGCAGACACGAGCACGCACAGAGCAAAGACAGCGTGAGGACAGCCGTCTACAAGCCAGGCAGAGAGGCCCCAGGAGAAACCAGCCCAGCCTCCAGGAGCGAGAAGATAAATTCCTGTTGCTTAAGCCACCCAGTCTTTGGTGCTGGTTGTGGGGGCCCCGGCACCCCCAACACAGGCGGCCTTGCTGAGTCCGTGACATTGGAGCAAAGCCCTCGGGACGTGAATGAGCGAGCCACATAGATATCTGTGGGACGAGTCTGCCAGGCAGAAGGAACAGCAAATGCAAACCCTCTGAAGTGCGAAGGTGCCTCTTCAAATAGCCGAGGAATGGCAAGGAGGCCAGTGGGGCTGGAACCGAGGGAGCGAGAGGGAGAGGAGTGGGAGGTGAATCCAAAGGACAGGAGGTGGCAGATGCTCTGCAGCTGCAGGCCCTGGAACGGGGCTAGTCCAAACTGAGACGTGCTGTAAGGCTTTGAAAACGTAGTATGTAAAAAAGAAATAGTAAACATTTCATTAATAATTTTGATTGACGTGCACTGGATGATAAATATATTGGATATACTGAGTTAAATAAATATACTAGTAAAGGTAATTTCACCTCTTCCTTTTAGGGTTTTATGATATAGGTACTAGGAAATTTTAGATTACACCTGTGGCTCATGTCATATTTCTTTGGGAAAGTTCTGACCCAGGGCCTTGTGGGTTATGATAAAAGCTTGAGCTTTTGCTCTAAGTGACATGGAGACTTTGGAGGGTTTCCAGCTCAAATGATGACCTGATCCGACTCACTCGTGTTTTCAAAGGATTGCCCTGGTGGCCATGTTGAAGAAAGACCACGAGGAACATCAATAAAAGTGAGCAGACCACTTACGGGCCCATGGCAACCATTTAGGAGGAGATGGGGCTTGGACCAGCAAGGCAGAAGCAGTGTGGTAAGAAGTGGTCAGATGCTGAATTGATTTTGAAAGCAGAGCCAGGAGCATTCCCAGACAGATTGGGCGTGGGGTGCGAGAAAAAGAGGAGTCAAGGATGAGTCCGGGTTTTTGGCCTGAGCTCCTGGAAGGATGCCATTTGCTTCGAGGGGGATAAAGAAGGGAGAAGCAGGCCTGGAGAAGAACATCAGGAGCTTGGCTTTAGGTGAGTTAAGTCTCGGATGCCTGGTGGGTTGCAAGTGTAGATGCTGGGAAGTCAGCTGGGTGTAAGACTCCGGAGTCCAGGGGGAGGTCTGAGCAGGAGATCTGACTTTAGGAGTGATCATCATAAAGATGCAAGAGAAAGCCAGGAGAAACCATCAAAGGGGCCAGTGTAGGCAGGAAGAAGAGCAAGGTCAAAGAGAAGGCCAAGATCAAGAGCCCCGAGTGCCCAGGGACTCCCAAGGTTGGAGGCTGCCAAGACAAGCAAGGGAGACAGAGAAGGCACTGTGAGGCACAGAGAAAACCAGGAGAGGGGAGTGTTCCAGAAGCCAGAGGAAGACAGTGTTTTAAGGAGGGAACAGGTACTGTGTCCAATGCTACTGAGCGCTCCAGGAGAAGGAGACAGAGATCTGGCCACGAGATTTAGCAACCCCGAGGTGCTGGGGATCCTGAAAAGTACAATTCAGGTGAGTGGCGGACGCAGAATGACTACAGTGGGTTCAAGAGAAAGCGAGAGGAGAGGGATCAGTGACCGCCAATCCAGGTAACTCCTGCAGGGAACTATACTGTAAAGGGCAGTGGCGGGAGAGGGGTAGAAGATCAAAAGAGGCTATTTTTAAAAGGGGGGGGGACAAGGTCAGCATGTATGTACACTGCTGGGAATGAGCCAGTTGGTAAAGAAACAATGGTGATATCAGAAAGAGTGGGAATTCTTCTGATGTTTTTCTAATCTCCAGAGTATACTTATATTGCTTTTTCATGTTTTATCAACATTAGACATTGACTTTCTGCTATGATATGTAAGATCAGCTAACTTACATCAGCCCTCATCTTCCTGTTGCTCCTGTCCCAATACTATCCCAGTATATCATTGACCCACTATTATTCCACTGTCCCAACATAGCCTTATTTCGGTTCATCCACTGATCACCTTGGTAACCTTTATGTCTTGATCTGCAAATGACGGACAGCATCCCTTGATTCTCCCCTGCCCTTTGTACGAGGAGGGTATTCACACCTCTACCCTACCCTCTCCATGTCAGTCAGCTTTGGTAGGGTGCACTAGGACAGTAACAATGCTAATTACTACAAAATCTCGGCAACTCACGTTTATTTCTTATTCATGTGACATGCTGTGCTGTACTTCTGATGTCCCTTTTTATTCTGGGAGGCAGACTGAAGAGCAGCCCCATCTGAGACCTGCCACTCTCATGAGAGAAAGAGAAGACCAATGCCAGAACCTCACAATGCCTCTTAAAGTGTCTGCTCAGTCATTGCATATGTCACTGCTACTCACATTCGATTGGCCAAAGCAAGTCACATGGCCAAACCCGTTATCAGTGGGCAGGGAAGGAAATATTCCCCTCCCTCCCACAGGAAGCATGGCAAGCCATGTGGCATCAGGTGGGGATGTGCCATCCTCTTTTCAGGGAGGACAGTGAATAATTGGGAACAATAACCTATCACAACCCACCTGCCAACTTCTAGAAGCTATAGTTGTCATTTTATATTGTGAAGGTGGAGAAACTTTACATCTTCCTTTATAGCTATTATTAAGCAGGCTTCAGTGCCTTGTCTGTGGTTGCTTTTAAAAGCTGAAAACCACCGAGCAGCATTTATATTATTATGACTAAGCAAATATTCTTTGCTGCAGAATCAAAGAGGTGCTAAGAGCCCATATTGTGCACCACTGTGCCAATGGCACAGACCCTATGCACTTCGAAGAGCCTTTTTTATATATTCCATCATTTGCTCCATATCAGGCCACATTTTGATTTGCTTCATATTTGAGCTATGCCTTTCATGAAAAATTTTTCATCTCCCTGAAGTTGCTGATTACATCTCTTTTTTTATTGTTGGTGGAAGAAACATGTGCTTTCTACACTGTATCCCCAATATCCTCCAAATTCTTTCTCATTCCATTTGTTGTTTGGAATATTTTTCTTCTTCTTTTGTGAAGTCTGCTGACCTTCTGATCTAATTGGGCATTTTGCTTCATTTTTGGATCTTAATGCTTTTGCATAGCCTTTTGTCTTTACTGCTGTTACTAATTGCCTTCTGTTTTTCATCCAAGGTTTAATTTCTGGCAGTCCCAGTAATACTCTTAGCTCTATGGAATGTCCCCTTCTCACACCATTCTCGGAGAACTCTTTCCTGGGGCCTTCATCCTCCCACTCTAAAGAAGACTGCCTGCTCTCAGGCCCGCTGAACAATTTTATCCTCGATTTTCATGGCTGCCCTGAATTGGATCCCTTGTTTCCTGGATCTCGTATCTTCTCTCTTGATTTTCTCTCTGGTTTTACTGAAATACATACTTAAATAACTGCCTTAAAAAGGTTGAATAGGATGTAAACTTCCTTGGTCCTTGCATCCTCAGGACCACCACACTTACATATAAAATAAAGGCATTGGACCGGATGACCTCTAATGCCTATTCCAGGAGTATAATTCTAGTCAATATTCATTCATATATAGCATACTATATCAAGGAGAAATTTAAAATGGTTGCTGCTTTCAAGGAACTTACATTTACAGAGGTAAAAAATAAACTCTTGAAAAACAATTTAAAAAGTCAGCAGTAGATGCCACAAGATAGGGCAATATTCATCATCAGTTTGAGCCTCGGGGCTGGAGGAAAGACAGAGAGAAGCTGAGCCAGCCTGTGGGGCTCTTACCAGGGAAGCAGACTTTTGCTGGGTGTCAAAGAGTAGGCAGTATATTAGAGATAGATTAAATATCTATGAGTATTCTCCAGTAGATTTGTGGCCAACATTAGTCTGAAGGCATGGTCAACGGTCAAGGGAAGCTCTCCCCACTACCACTTCCCTGTCACCATCTGAGTTATCAACAATTTCGTTTCACCGAGTCAGTCAATAGAGATAACATTTTTAAATATAAAAGTATAACTTTGCCCGTAACCAACAGACAAACTCTCTGTCCATTCTGGGACATAACAATGAACTTTCATTACATATATGAATACTTGCGTGTAAACTTATAAGTGCCCTATTTTTTGGACTATGAAGTTACTGACAACGGTCTGTGTTAGTAGTGTGTCACTGAATAAGACGAGGTGGAGGGGCACTCTCTTTACCAGCATCCATGTTTTTAAAGATTTATTTATTTGTTTGTTTGTTTGAGAGAGTGTGTGTGCATGTGCACGAGCAGGGGGGGAGGGGGAGAGGGAGAGAGAAGCCTATCTCACGACCCTGAGATCATGACCTGAGCCAAGAAAACCAAGAGTCGAATGCTTAACTGACTGAGCCACCCAGGCGCCCCTACCATCATCTCTTTTTATCTGTTTTGTATTGTTCCAATGAGGAGTCAGAGTGACCATAAATCATAAATCCCAGGAGAGGAAGCATCCCTCTATGGAGTGACAGCACTATTGCTTACATCGACAAGGCCCCAGGGACAGTAAGGACTGGGCTTCTCATGCTAGATGAACATGAGACACCCGCATCAGAGGAAAAACATGCCTTCATCCAGCCCCCCACCCCCTCCCCTCTGTCCCATTCAATTTGCCAATGAGGAGAAGACTTGCAGAGAAGGAAGTTTCCAGAAAAAAGAAACGATCTTTGGGCCAAAGGTCTGACCAGTTTCCAAAGAGTGGGAGTGAAGTCAAGACAAGCAAGGGCTTGGGGCCTTGTGGCTGATTTCCTGGGCAGGGTCTCACCTCCTGCAACACCTCTCGGAAGCTTTCTCTGAACTCCACTTCCACCTAGGAAGAATTAACTGTGCTCAAACGCTCTGGTCTTGCTGCCATGACAGCATTTATCAAATTCAAACAAAGGTTGCATCCATTTTCCCCAACAGTCTATGACACCTCGACTGACTTCTTCATTGTCACACCCCAGAGCCCGGTATGTAGTGGTTGCTCTGTGTTGGTTGAATGAGTGAGAGCAAATGCATCGGAAAAAAGCCGCACTTCATAAAAGGGCAGAGCCCGACATCAATAGTCCGTTTTCACGGGAGCTTCAGATAAGCCGGAAGGACCTAGAGGAGGGGATCTAGGCCAAGGCGATGATTTCCAGGCGCTGGGGCCACTCACACCACTCATGGAGGACAAAAAAAACAAAAACAAAAACAACACAAAACAAAAAATGCCTGCGAGTTTTGCATGGCCTGCCTTGTCACCCCGGGCTCCACTGAAGGTTGAGGGGAGCAGAGAGATACACAAGGACTCAAAGCCAAGGTCCCGAAGAAGCACCCTGCACAGCCAGAGGTGGGGGGCAGTGCTCAGCTCTGCAGAAGGGCCAAGGGCAAGAGGAACCCACCCTCCCCGGAGCACTGCCTCTGCGCCCAACCCCTGAGCTTTCTAGAATTTCATTCTGTCCTCTCCACAGCCCAGAGTGACAAGCATCCTTGCCTTACAGGTGAGAAACACCACCCAGGATCAGGAGCTCCTCCTTGGGGGTGCAGAAGGGCGGGGGCCTGCGTGCCAGCAAAGTGGACAATGACAAGCAAAACAAAACGAAAAACATGCCTGGATTTGGTCCTTGAAAATTCAGAAACCTGTACACGCTTGGCTCACCTGTTTTATTAACTTTTGCAGTTTGCTAATTTTCCCTTTATTTTCTTCTGGCTTCTCAGAAAGGTTTCTTAGAAAAATCCCATAGGGTTCTGATCTAACAAAGGGAGGTGCAAAGAGGGAAGAAAGAGCTGGATGCCCAGGGCAGGGGCATAACCCGCGGTGGGGAGGCCTGCACAGGTGCACAGGTGGGCACAGCTGCGGCCTCCTGCTGGTGGTCCGCCGCGGGGTGGGGGTGGGGGGGTAGATACCCCCACCCATTAGCAGCTTGGGGCAGCCCCTCCCAAGGCGGAAACAGAATGCATTGGTTTCCTCAAAAGACCGTACAGGGTGCCATTTGCTTCACCACTTTTAAAAAAGTGTAACGAAGACCCATCCCCGCTCTCGATCTTCGCGTCCCCGTTTGTACTCCAGCAGGTGGGAATTTCTGACACAAACGAACAACGGCTAGCTGTCCCCGCGGCGTCCAAGTGTGTGGACAGCCGGCCTGGTGACACGGCCCCAGGGGCAGGCTGCTGGACGCGCCGCGAGGGGGGAGCATGGCTGCCGCCCACCTAACTTCCTGCTCAGACAGATCTGTGGCCCCGGCGCCCCGCAGCCGCCCAGGGAGCGCACAAGCACAAGCAAGCCCCGAGGGGAAAGTGAACGCGTCCTGTGTGGATGGGTGTGACCTTCCCTACCACCAGCACGGCACGGGCCCCGGGGAGCTGGCTAAGCGCGAGGCCGTGAGAAAGGCCAAAGTAAAACAGCAAACGGCTTCGAGCTGACCTGTTCTTGGGAACTTGGAGCCATGCACTGGCAACTGGCTGGCGCAGGGGCAGGCTCTCTCCTGGGGAGGGCACAGAGGTGCCTGCCGCTCCAGTCCCGCACGCATTTGGGGGGGGGGGGAGCCTCCCGGCAAGAACAGCCGGTGCCAAGCAGGCGAGCCAGGAGTTGGGGGAGGGCACGCAGACAGAGATTTGGGGTGGGGTCAGGAGAGGGAGGGTCAGGGAAACTTGGGACACTGGGACCATCAGGGCGCCCTCCAGGCAGCCAGAGTCCCACACAGAATTACATCGGCGCGCTCCCCACTTTCTCAGGAACGGAAGGGACGGAAGGGAGCAAACCCACAGGCATTGAAACTAATGAGACCGCCCCCCGTCCACCCCACCCGAGCCCTGCGGGTGCTGGCGGAATCGCGGACACACCGGAAGGAGGCGGAGGACACTCGCCCCCGCACGGTCCGCACTCCGCAAAGGCGGGCGGGCTCGCGCGGTGTCGCCGAAGCCCGGCTCGGCCGACCTCTCCAACGCCCGGGAGCTCGGTCGCCGCCGCGCTCCCCCGGCCCGGCCCCGCGCCCCTCGAAGGAAGGGGCTCGCGGGAGGGCGCGCGTGGCGGCGACGAGGAGCAGGATTTCGGGGCGTCTGGAGCGGAGCCTCGCCGGGGCCGGGCGGAGCCGTCCGCGCCGCCGCCCGCCGGCACCCCACCCCTCGGGTCCCCGGCAAAGTTCCGGCTTTTGGGGCCGGACCACGACGCTCACAGTTGGGAGGAGGTGAAGGGCGGGTCAGGGAGCCTCGCGCCGCGCCTCCCCCCGGGCGCCTACTCCGCGCGCCTCGGCCACCCGCCCGGGGGCGCTGGGAGCGCGGGCGCCACCCGAGGGCGTCCCCCGTGCCCTCCGCGCCGGGGTCCGGGCCGCAGGGGTCGCGACCGCCGCGTCTTACCCAATCCCGGCACGAAGGTGTTGAGGAAGAGGCAGATGACGGCCACCGGGAAGGGCATGTAGGGGATGGCGGCGCGCAGGGGGCCCTTCTTCTCGCGGACCTGCACCACCACCCCGCTGGACGAAGACGCGGCGCGGGGGTCACCCGCCGCCGCCGCCGCCGCCGCCGCCGCCGCCGCCGCCGTCTCGGCGTCTTTGTGCGAAGGCTCCATGGCGCGGCGCGCGCAGGGGCGGGTGGCGGCGGCTCGCTCCGCGCCGAGCTCAGGCGGCCAGCGTGCTCCGGCGCCGCGCGGCTCACGGAGAAGCCCGCACTCCCGCGTCCCCAGGCGCCCGGCCCTCTGCAGCGCGCTGCGCCGCGCCCACACCCCGGCGCGGGGCGGAGGGGGTGGCGCGGCGCTCGGCGACAGCGCTCCGACGCCCCTCCCCGCCGGGCCCCTTCCCCGCCCTTTTCTCCGCCTCCCCCCCCGCCCCCCCACAAAATGCCACTTACGGATTCGGGCGGAGGCAGGAAAGTAGAAGAGGAACGCGGAGGGAGCCCGCGCGGTTCAGGTCCTGGGAGGGATGGACGCACCTCGCCTCCCCGGAACAGGTGAGCCGGGCGCCAGCCTCGGCCCGGGACACCGCGAACGGGGCTGGTGTGCTCGGCCGGCCCTGTCGCGAAAGCCGGGAGCTGAGTCCTTTCATCTGGAGGAAGCACACAACGCTGGACGGATTGAGGCCAGGGGCGCACAGCGCCCGGTGCCTAGTAGGCCTTCAACGCATTCCCATTTAAGTGGATTTCGTTCCAGTCGATAATAGAGCTGAAAGCAGGAGACGCGGCTTTTCAAACAGGTTCAAAAGACTGGTTGAACAATGCTGGGAACCAACCCCTGAACTGTCCTGGACGCGAACCTAGCCTTTTGCGCTCGACGTAGTAGTTCAAAAGCCAGCGAGGACACAGCGCCGTCTGGTGTCGACAACGTGACAGTTAGTAGAAGCAAAAGGGTTCGGCCGCAGTGTCCAAGCCCGCGGCGGGAGGCCCCACACTGAATTAGGGGTTTGGGGGAATTTTTTTTAAGTAGGCTCCCTGCCCAGCATTGGAGCCCAACACGGGCTCCAGCTTGGACCCTGAGATCAAGACCTGAGCCGAGATCAAGGGTCCGAGGCTTATCCCAGGCGCCCCTGAATTAGGGTTTTTGAATAATGCTGCCCTCACCTCCACACCTGGAAAAACTGATCGGATGAAAGCAACCACCTCCTACCTTAGGGAGATGTTCAATGCGTCGGAATTACCCAGATATTCAGAAAATCTTCTGAATAATCTGGAGAAGGTTTATCCATGTCCTTCTCTGTGACCCTCCTTCTCCAGGAATAGTAGTGATTTACCACCCTAAATCAGCGCAGGGGCCAGAGGAAGGATGCTGAAAGACCACAGATTATTTTACGGGTATCTGAATAAAATAATTTTAAAAGCAAATGCTCACTAGTGATGATACTGTGGATGCACACTCATGTGCACACTCGGGTGCATGCACACACAGTAACTAGCTTGGGCCTGGCAGTCGGAGTGAATGAGACTGAAAGTTTTAGTCACTACTCAGCCACTAATTACCTGTATGACTTAGAAGAACTCGTTGAACCTTTTCTGGGCTCAGACTGTAACATCAAAGCAGGATTCAATACATACTTATTGAAGGCCTAATACCACTCCAGTTCTGGGGAGAGTTAGGAAGGAGTAAAACCCAGACTCTGTCTTCAAGGGTCTAATAGATTAACTGAGCCACGGTGATAGGGTCAGACAATGATAGATGTCCCCGCTTGGCAAGCTGAAGGTGCTGAGCGAAGCTGGGCCTGCCCCTGGAGCTGTTACACACTGTGGCTGTAGCAATGGCTAGAGCCAGCTGCTTGCAGGAGACGTGTTTTATTTTAAACAAACACTTCCAGGACGCCTGGGGGGCTCAGGCAGTTAAGCCTCGGCCTTCGGCTCAGGTCATGATCTGAGTGTCCTGGGATTCAGTCGCAGGTTGGGCTCCCTGCTCAGCGGGAGCCTGCTTCTCCCTCTGCCTGCCACTCCCTCTGCTTGTGCTCTCTCTCTCTCTCTCTCTCTCTGACAAATAAATAAAATCTTCTAAAAAATAAAATTAAAAATAAACACTTCTTTATTGGAGCGCTCTCTGCCAGGCACCCTTTTAAGCACTTTACACATTTTCACTCAGGGAATCCTTATCAAACCTCTCTGGAGTATCATTTATTCTCTATTCTGCTGATGGGGGATAATCCTGGGAGCCCAGAAGGGTTGAGTAACTTGCACACAGTCACCCACTAGTAAGTGACAGAGCTGGGATTGGAATCAGGGTGATCTGGCCCCAGAATCCATACAGATAACTGTTATTTTATCAGAGACCCAGGAAATAACCCACATTCTTTGAATATTCTCTCGCAGAGCACCTGAACTATTTTAGGGCCATGCAAACACTAGTCTTCCTGGGGAAAAAAAACGGATTTCAGGAAAGAAAGGAAGAAAGTGGGTTTACATCTCCCAATTTGCCAGATGATTCGCTTAATGTCTGGATGTCAGAAAGACATCCGGACAGAGCGACAGCACATACGAAAGCAGGGAACATCCCACGGATTGCGGTATGTCTGGGGCTCGGGCTCGTGTGGGAGGGACAGGAGTTGGCTGTGGGAGTGGGAAGGAACCTGGTGAGGAAGGGTAAAGGAACCTGGATTTTATCCCAGTGGCCATGTGGAACCCCTGGAACATTCCCAGCAGGGGTGTGGCATGGCATGAGTGTTCCAAGTCACTAGTACTCTGTACCAAACTACCCCAGAATTTGGTGGCTTGACCCAACCTTTTGGCAATGATCACAAATTCTGTGGGTCAGGAAATGTCTGGAGATTCAGCTGGGAAGACACAGACGGTGGCGGCTGGAGCAGCTGGGGCTGAGGATTCATGTCCAGAATGGTGCACAGGTCTGGTACTTGAGAGCTGGCTCAACCAGGACCATTCCCTAGACCTCTTTTTAGCAGAAAAAAAATAACAATTCTGCTGAAATCTGCTTCCAAACTGCTCTCGGGCACTGTTTTAAGCACTTTACACATTTTCACTCATTTCGCTCTAAGAAATTCGTACACCAACTGGGATGGCACCTTCTGGCCAAGACTGGCATTGTGGCATCGACGGTAGAAAGACAGATTGTGCTTGAAGCTCTGTGTCTTTGAATAATGTCTTGACCTCTCTCAGCCTCAGGCTCCAAAATTAGAAATACTACCTATCTCATTTGTCTATGTATAAGGATTAAGCGAGACGATATGTGGAAGGCACTCGATAAATGGCAACCGAGTGAGGAGGTTTTTCATCCCAAGCGATCGAAAGTCAACACGGGCGCACCTCGGTTGCGCAGTCAGTTGAGAGTCCAACTTGGTTTCGACTCATGTCCTGATCTCAGGGTCATGAGATTAAGCCCCACATCAGGCGCCGCGCTCAGCACGGAATCTGCTTGAGATCCTCTCTCCCTCTCCCTCTGCCCCTCCCACTCATACTCTTTCTCTCTCTGAAAGAAAGAAAGAAAGCCAACACACATTTAGCTTTCAGGATAAAAGAAAAGAATGTATGGATATGATGGCTTTTTGATGTATCAGCTTGAAGAGGCTGAATGTCAGTCTCCAGAATCCCCTTTCCGTTTGTTCCCATTCAGGCTGGGTTGCCGGTGATGATCTCTGTCAAGGGCTGGAGGACAGAAGGGAGGCTGCAGCCGGTCCCTAGCAGACTCGCACCTTCTCCAAGGCATTCAGCCAAACACTGATGTAGGTCCTGCGGTGAAGGAATTCTGCCCGTGTGGTGAAAGCCCCTAATCATTGCCTTTATATTAGTCAGTGGGAGGTTGTCCTGGGTGGACCTGGCTTCATCAGCCAGAAGAGACAGCCCGAGCAGCTGCTGGGCCGACAGATGCTCTCCCTTCCCTCTGGATCTTCCTTCTTCACTGTAACCTGTGTACGCCTAGCTTTGACATTACCATGGGGTTCCAGCCTGCTTGTGATCTTCCCACCCCGAGCGCCTGCCTTGTGGCCCCCAGACTCGCTGAGCCAGCCCCTACAGATCCCAGCCTGTTTGGTCCCCACATCTCACAGCACTTCTACCCAGCAGTGTGATCTTGGCGAGAGCACGTCATCTCCCTGTGCCTCCATTTACCCATGTGTGTAATGGGAATAGCCATGCCCGGCCTTCCCACTCCAGAAGCCCGGGAGTACAGACTTAGACCACAAGTTAGAACAGGGTATGATTTCCCTACTCCCTCTGTGAATGGGACTTCTCACCCTTCTTCCCCAAACGACGTCTGCCCTTCCTACTGCTCCCCAAGAGCCCTAGTGCTGTAATGTTTGCAGAGGAGCGTGATGAGGGAAAGAAAATTTGTAAGGCCAAGGGCAGCCAGAGAAATAAAGGTCCGTGCTCCCAACGACCCAACGAGAGGCACACTGGGGCCAGGGTGCTCTGCTGGGCTCAGAGTGGGCTGCTGTTCTCCCCTCTGTGGGTGTCCTTTTGTAACTTTAATAGGGTGGGCATGATGGTAATGGTGGCAGCGGAGAAATAATCAGACCAGGCTGTCTCGATTGGGACACCAGCTGTTTACCGAAGTATTTGGAAAGTTAGTGCTCTCAGGAAGTCGCCCCCGTGGGGACAGGTGATGGTGGCAGAGCCAACCATCCTGCAGGAAGCTGAGCTTGGGCATAGCACCTATCTGTGGGGGAAGGACCTGGGACCCCAGTGAGTGCCAGGCCCACTCTGAAACCGTCTTGCTCCTTGCCCCACCCGGACTTTAAGGACCGAGGGGCAAACCATTAGCACACTGAACTCAGAGTCTCGATGACCTGAGAAAAACATCAGTCACGATGAGCTCCCGCGGGGACAGGGAGAAGGAGACCACTGTCTCAGTCCCAGGACAGACACTCAGAGCAGGAGCTTACCGTGCGAGTCCTGCTTCTTACGCAAACAGTTTCACATTTTTCTAAAGTTGGTAAGGCTGCAGCTACAGACCAGGTCACCAAGAAAAATGTGAAATGCTATTAAGAGAGAGAAGAGGGAGCCAGCAAAAGCCTTTGTGATCTGAAAGCTGCTAAAATTGGGCTGATTTACATTCTCTGAAGAACCCAGGACTCCCAGACCCCTGCACACTGAAGCATCAGCCGAATTCTGAACCTCACCGGGAAGCGAGGAGGGCTGCCCGACAGCCTTCTCCCTACACGGGCAGTACCAGCGTGCAGGGTAAAGGGCTTGTATGTATTAATAGTATGTGGTGGTAGCAGTACATAGCAGTAGTATGCGGTAGTATATAAGGGTAGTATCTTGTAGCAGTATGCAGTGCTAGTATGTAGTAGTTGTCATATGTAGTGGAACTAGTACTATGTAGTACTACTACGTGGTAGTAGTATGTACTAGTCATAGTACCTAATACTACTAGTAGTATATACCAGTAGTATGTAGTGGTAGAAGCAGTATGTAGTGGTCATCCTATGTAATACCAGTAGTGGTATGTAGTAGTGGTTCACAGTAGTAATCATTGTAGTAGCCATAGTATGTAGTATTAGTGGTAGTGGTTCGCATTAGTAATCGTTGCAGTGACCATAGTATGTAGTATTGGTGGTGGTATGCTGTAGTAACGTACTGCTCAGTACGGTACCCATCAGCCACCTGTGTCCACGGAAATTTAAATTAATTAGAATTCAGTGAATTTCCCATTCAGGGCCCCAGCTCCACCGGCCACATTTCAAGGGCTCCGTGGCCACACTGGTGGCTACCATATTGGATGGCTCAGATAGAAACCATTTTCACCTGCTCAGGAAGTTTGCATGGACAGTGCTGAGTTAGGAATGATTGGGCTGCAGGTTCACGATGGAGCATCAGACTTGCCTCAGTCAGACATTGGTCTCTTTCTCTATTCCATCAAATTCTAGGTCAGTATAGTGGCTCCGTGCCCCCAAGTCACCAGGACTGGCGAGGCTTACACGGTGCCCACTGAGTCGGGCAGCCAGGTTCCTTCCGTGTCGGCACTCTGCCATTCCTGGGGTGTTCTCTTATCTACGGGGCCCAGAAAGAGTGCACCCGCTCCATTGTTAGGTACCACCGGGCTGTGCACCCATCAGTTCCACTGGTGTCCACTGGGCAGAAGTGGTCACATGGCCTCGCCCAATGCCGAGGGAGGCTGGGAACCTTTATACTGGTAGGAAATGGCGAGCCCATCACTGTGGGTGAGGAGGAGCCCATGGCTTCCTTCCATCCCTTGCCCAACTGCACCTCTTCACTCTCACTTTACCTTCTCAGCCGCCCTGTGAGCAAGGTGTTCGCTGTGCCCATTTCACAGATGGACACCTTGTGCCTCAGCAAAGTAAAATAGTGAGCGGGGGCCAGATGGGTCCCAGAGTTCTCTCCCCTGTTCACCTGCGTCCCCTGGCGCTTCCTTCCTACCTGCCCCGGGCCCACCCCTCCTTGCCTGGGATCCCTGCTGCCCCCCTCTCCTGCACCCCAGGCCCCCCCCGCCAGCCTTCTGGGGCTCGTTCTGTCCTGCCTCCAAACGCGGCAGGCCCACCTCACTTGGCCTGCTAATAAATCTATTAAGTTGTAATCAATCTGTAAATCAGCTCTCCTGATTACATCTGGTGGGGATGAGGTTTGTGTTTCCTATAATTACAGCTGAAGATTCAGGCATTAAAGCAAAGTGATGACAGGGAAAATGAGGTAACCTCAAAAGACCCTACCTCTTCTCCACTGGGGGCTCTCTGGCCAGGTCCTGGCCACAGATGACCGGCTCCCTGCTCTCCTCCTCACCACCTGTCCCCAGGGCTGAGGCTGTGGGGGGCCAGAATGGACCTGAAGGTCACAGAGAAGAAGGCCTCCCAGGGGGATGGGACTCCTGCAGAGCACTCCTCCTCCCACTCAGGAGAACCCGTCCTCCTCCAGGTCTCAGGTAATAATTCTCTCCCTCCACTTGGGTACAGAGGCAGGAGAGGACAGGGCTTTCCGAGAGCTGTCCATCCCCTAACTAATCCGGAAACTGCATTTGGTCTGGGCTATTCCCAACGAAACAGAAGGGGACTGCAAGCAGCAGGGTGCATGAGAGTGGGGACCCGAGGTGGGGGAGGGGCTACAAGGACCGATGAAAAAATGCTCTGGAGAGGGCGCCTGGGTGGCTCAGTTGGTTAAGCGACTGCCTTCGGCTCAGGTCATGATCCTGGAGTCCCTGGATCGAGTCCCACATCGGGCTCCCTGCTCGGCGGGGAGTCTGCTTCTCCCTCTGACACTCCCCCCTCTCATGTGCTCTCTCTCATTCTCTCTCTCTCAAATAAATAAATAAAATCTTAAAAAAAAATGCTCTGGAGGCTGAAAATCAGCCTCCCTCCCTTCTCCCTCCCCAGAAGCCCAAGGAGGGTTGGAGCAAGGCCATTTGGTTGAGGCAGGTCATACTGACCATTCGTCCCGCCCTCCTGTGAGGCTCCTTACGGTCCAGCTTGGGCTTCTAGAGCCTTCTGCCCCACCCCACCCTCTTCCCTGCAACACCCCCACACCCAGGCTGCGCACAGAGGTGGCACATCCTGGGTGTTCGATCAATGTGAATTGCCTTCGCCCACTCGTGCGGGCACCGATCAATTCATACATCTCCAAATGCAATTTTCTCGTTCAGCTTCCTGGCATCCCCAAAGCCACTGATGTCTTCTTGGAAGCAGGGGGTGTCCTAGATGAGTCGCTAGAGGAGGAGAGAAGCCAGGGAGAGGAAAAGAGAGAGGTGGGTTTGGGAGAGGGAAGGAGAGAGACAGAGACAGAGACAGAGAGAGCTTGCCTTTTACCCTAAAGGTAATCCATGCCAGGGTGTGAGGCAGCTCATGCTCCGTTACGCTCAGGATGCTGGCTTTGAACTCAGAAAGCAGCAGGTGGGCCAGGTGCTGGGCATGAAGGAGTGCACCTGTTGTGATGAGCACCACGTAAGGGAGAGACTTGTGGAATCCTGTATTGTATACCTGAGGCTAATATAATGCTGTCTGTTAACTATCCTGGATTCAATAGAAGGAAAGGAAGGAAGGCAGGAACAAAGGAAAGAACTGGAAAAACAACGAAGAGCAATCAATCACAAAGCTCCCCCCCCCCCCGCCCCGGCCCGGCAGGCAGGTGCCGGCGGTCCCGGACATCCTCACATCACTGAAGATGGGTTGTGCAGAGATCCCGTGGCTTCTTCCTGACCTGTTTCCAAGTCTGTCAGCTGAACTCCCTCCGGCCCTAAAATTGGGCAGCATGGCCAGGCGACCCTCCACCACCGAGCCTTCTAGCCGGGCTCCCAGTGGCCCGAGGGGCAGCGGGCAGGGCCGGGGGCGCTCTGCACCGTCGTGTGGTCTCATGATTCCTGTGGTGACACACAGGGACACGAAGCGCTGTTATTCCGGTAGCCACCACAGACTGGTCTCTCTTGGCGGTTAGCTCCTGGGCATGGGTTGGTTTGTTTCCCTCCTAAGCAGTCAGCTCTTATGTCAGTGCCTCCCAAGTCTCCTGGGGGGCCGTGGAGCTGCCGTGCCACAAACAGCAGCTCCTCCCTCCCCGTGCTACCCCCCACCCTCCCAGGGCCCCCAGAGAGCCCGTGTGGCTGCACCCCAGGGAGGCATGCTGGGCACACGTACATTCGAAAGCAAGGACAGCAGGGGCTCAGGCCCATGATGAGCAGTGTCTGTGGGGGGGCAATCCTATGTCTGCCTCTCACCAACTACGTGACACTGAGCAAGAGACTGAGACTCTCAGGGACTCAGTTTCCACACCTGTAAAATGGGACAACAACAGTACCTACCTTATAACGTCTGTGTGAGGATGTCCAGGAGAGAACTCAGCACAGGGCCTGGCATACAGTAAGTGCTCAATAAAATGGTACTGTTTGGTCATAGAAAGTATATGTACATTGGTCTCTGTCCCCAGTTCCTGGAACAGAACTCCTGTGATAGGAACACTAGGAACGGTGACCTCCATTCCTGACACAGGGCTCCTGAAACCCTTGTCAACTTCCTGGCTGACAGGACTGTCTCTTGTTCGAATGAGGTGACTCTGTGTGGGCTCCTGGATGGGGGGATCACGGGAAAGATCAAGCCATGATTAGGAGATTGGAATTTTCAGCCCCCCCCATTCTCTGGAGAAGGGAGAGGGGCTGGAAATAAAGGTAAAGATCGATCACACCCACAGGGTGAGGCCTCCATAAAACGCCAATAGTTCAGGGTTCGGAGAGTTTCCAGGTAGGGGAACATGTCCACAGGGGAGGGGACACACCCCAACGCCACCGGGCACAAGTTCCTGTGTTCGGGACCCTCCCAGATCCCACCCTACGTATCCCTGCGTCTAGCTATTCCTCCGTAGCTTTTACATCCTTTGATAAACTGGTAAATGTAAGTGTTTCCCAAGTTCTGTGAGCTTGTCTAGCAAAGAGAGGGTCCTTGGAACCTCTGATCTATAGAGGGTTGACCAAAAGCCCAGGGGACAGCCGGGACTGCAACGTGTCCGAAGTGGGGGGGATATGGGGGCGGGAGCCGTCTCATGGGGCTGAGTGCGGTGGGTTCTGACACGATCTCCGTGTCGACAGCATCAGAACGGGGCCAAACTGTAGGACACGCAGCTGGCGTCACAGAACTGCTGGGTGGGGGGGGGGGGACCTGCACACATCCGCTGACCAGAGTGTCTGAAGTAGGTGTTCTGTGTGAGTAGAAAAGGAGACCCACAGGGAAGAAACAGGGAGGGGAGGACTGGGCTTTTCCATACACAGGAAGGGAGAAAACCGAGTTGTTCCTTTTAGGTGCATATTTACCACTGTCATCACTAACACGTCATGGAGCATGTTGGCACAGTTCCCCTGGTCCCAGCTTGTCATCTCATTCTCGAAGCACAAACACACAAAGTATGGATGGTTTATCAGCCAGTCGTCCTCTGGGGTGGCGGTGGGAGGGAGACATGCCCCCAGAACCTTCCAGAAGATGACCCCACAGAGTAACAAAGTAGGTGGTCATCTAAGCAGAGTGATTCAGAGTGAGCTTCTCAGCATCCAAACGAACCGTTTTTACCACTCACAAGTCACAGATCCCTAAAATGTGCACCACTGGGGGCACCCGGGCTGGCTCAGTCCATGGAGCACGCAACTCTCGATCTCAGGTCGTGAGTTCGAGCCCCACTTTGGGTGCAGGGATGACTTAAAAATAAAATCTCAGGGGCACCTGGGTGGCTTAGTCGGCTGAACGTCCAACTCTTAGTTTCAGCTCAGGTGGTGATCTCTAGGTTGTGGGATCAAGCCCCATGTCGGGCTCTGCTCTCCACGCAGAGTCTGCTTGGGATTCTCTCCCCCTCCCTGCCAGCCTCTCTTTCTCTCTAAAAGAAATAACTAAAAATCTTTAAAATAAATAAATAAATAATAAAATCTTAAAATGTACACCACTGATCACTTCTTTGGAATAAGGCAGAGGCCCCAAAAAGGAGGCAGAGTCCCCTTTGGAGGGCATCTTCAATCTGGACATTTCCACCTTGTCAGACAGAGGGGAGGAAGACTGAGTTGGGCATGATGGAAAAAGGTCTTTGATTACCAGCTGAGAAGAGCAATCTGGAGGGGCTGGGCATGGGGAGGAAGGTGGGGATCACAGGGCCCAGCAAGCTGGGAGAGGGACTAAGGGACTGGAGCCTGGGGGTTTCCCAAAGAGGGTGCGAGGGACACGGCCTGGATGGCCTCCACGATTTCTATCCCTGGCTAGTCACACCCCTTCCTCTGAGCCTGGGTGGGACATGTGACTATTTCTAGCCAATGGAATACGGCAACCTTAGAGTGATTTTGCAGATGTAATTAAGGTCCCAAATCCGTTGATTTTGAGTTAAAGGGAGGTTGTCCTGGGTGGGCCTGAACCAATCAGGTGAAAGCCCTTGCAGGAGGACTACGCCCTCCCTGAGGTGAGAAGCTCTCCCTGCAGGCTTGATGAAGCCCCAGGCCATGTCAAGGAGGCCCACGTGGCAGGACCTTCGGTCACAAGGCCTCCAGGAGAGAAACTCCTTGCCGCTCCAGAGAGAAGAAGAGCGGCTAACAAGGGGATTGCAGCCTGTCTTGAGGTGGAAAGGGGCCGTGTTGGTGGGATCTGCTCCCCTAAAAGCTTTTGCCTGAAGCTGCCGTGAGGAGGGTGGCATCCCTGCCTCACGCTGGGCTGTAGGGGGAGGCCCCCTCAGATCTGGCCTGCCGCCCTGCCTCTCCCTCGGTGCTCCAGGGACATCCGTGGCATGGGCTCTGTCCCCTGCAGGGCTCACACCACCTTTAGGTAGACCACAGGCCACTTCTGGGTAGGTAGGCCAAACCCCCCAAGATGGTACCCTCAGACTCCAGGCACAGATCCGTGGGTGTGGCTGGAGCTGATGCAGAACCCTGCCCCACCGCCCCTCCCAACCTCAGCTGGCCCTCCCTCAATGGCAAAGCCTCCTGGGCCCGCCCCCACCCCCAGCAGCCCCCACGGTCTGTTTTCAGACACCCCTGCCTGTCTCCTTCAGGGCTGGCCAGGACAGCAAGGGGCACCCGCTCACCCCGACGTGGCTGTCAGTCAGTGAGAACACGGTCCAGTCATGAGTCCCTAAGATTTCGGCCCCTGAGCTGTTTTCCACCCGAAGACTAGGATCCTTGCTGCCCCCCACTCCCCTGGTGAGCAGCCCCGACTTGGGGACCCGCTATCTGGGAGGCAAGGCACCTGGCCTGCCACAAAGGGGTTCACCAGACAGAGTTGAAAGGAGCTTATGGTTACTTAGTCCAGCTCCCCGACTCAGTCCATCCCCACCAAGAAGAGGTGGTCCAGGCTCTCTGTGGATGCTTCCCAAGATGAGGAACCCACTATCTTACAAAGCAGACGTCTCCTTGCTGAGCAGCTCCTGTGGAAGTTCTCGGTCACCCACTGGCCCTGCCTCTGGGTCTCAGGAGGGAGTCGTGTGTGGCCTGCCCTAAGGCAAGTCACTCCCCGCCCCCCCGGCCACTGTCCTCAGAGACCACTCATGTAGACTGTCACGTTGGTGGCCCAAGGACCCATGCCTCCCAGGAACCGTGGCCTGTGTGTTCCCACCTCGAGACTCCCAGACTGGCCACATGGCTTGCTTGGGCCAGTAGGATATTGGACAAGCTCTTGCCAACTGGGACTTGCTCCCTTAGAAAGTCCCTTCTTGCAAGCCAGCTGCCTTGCTGGAGAAAACTCAAGGGAGGTGCTGAATGGTGCAAGGCCATGTGGGGGTGGAGGGATGAGAGGCCACCGCGGACATGTCAGCCACAGGTGGACCCCAGGGGAATGCAAGCCTATGAATGACCTAAGCAACGGCCCACGGAATTGGGAGAAGTAATAAATTGTTATTTTAAGCCCCTGCATTTTGGAATGGGTTGTTATGCTGTGATAGATATTATTGAAAACCACTGATAGACTTCTTCCAGGAGCAAGTTTCTGGGATCGAAAGGCCAAGAATTTTCATCCCAGGTCAGCCTCTTGCAAAGACAATGGACCCACGGGCTCGACTGAGGGAGAAAACGTCTTTACTGGGGACACTGGGAGCCTGGATGTTGCCACTTAGAATTGAATTAGAAGCAGCCAGGGAGAGATGGGGAGGAGGTGGGAGCCGTTGGCTTGAGCAAAGTCAGGGAGGCCTGGCTGGTTGACAAATTATGCAGAACAGCTTGGCTCTCTGCACCAAATGGAATTATGCTTCAGTTCAAGTTCTTTGCCGCTTCTAAATTACTTCTTATTTTATTATCCTACAAACTGCCAGCCAGACAGGCATGAATTCTGTTTGGATATGCCCATTGTTTCCCAGAGCTGTGAGGGTGCAAATCATGCACCATCCCCAGTGGTTTGGGAAGAGATGCTTTTTCTTTCAGAAAAAAAAGGGGTGGGGGGTTTGGGTACATGTTTGTGGTAATGACTCAGAAGTGAAAACACAGCAAGATCAATTGGGGGCTGTGCCAGCATCCTGAACAGGGTAATTAGTGTGAAATGTTCCAGAAAGAACGTTGCCCCAGCCTCCAGAAGCATGAGTGGAGCACCTAGGGCCCCTGCCTTCCTGGAGCTCACTATTGACGAGGAGAGTGGGACAGGTAAGTCAGCAGGTGCCAGATGGTGTGATAACCAGTGAGTCTTGGGCCAGGGAAGCACCTGGAAGACGATATCTAAGGTGAGAGCTAATGGGTCAGTAGAGCATTCTAGAAAGAGAGAAAGGACACTGAGTGACAGAGGTTACTCATTTCTGCCTCGTATGTGTCCATCTCTTCATCCTTAAAATTAGAGTACCATTTTATTCACGCTGGGCAGCGTCCAGCTAAGTGATGGCACTTCCCAGACCCCCTCGTAGCTAATAGTGAATAATGAGATGTGAATGGAAATGTATAGGGTTTCTTGGAAGGAGTCCTATCTCACCTAGGAGATGCAGCCTGGTTCCTCCGTTTACCCACCTAGAACGTGGACCCGATGGCCGGAATTTCAGCAGCCATTTTGTACCAGGAAGCAAACCTCTGGAGGGAAGCTAACTGCTAAGAACAGTGGGGCCGAAAGTTGAAAGGAGCCTGGGCCCCTGGCAGCTGGGAGCAGTTAGACCAGCCCTGGAGAGCCTTCCTTCCAGCCGCTTTCACATGCAAGAGGGATGAATGTCGTATTTCAACTACTCATGTGTGTTGTTGTCCTGTGCAGCTGCACCTAACCCGACTGACGCAGCCGCCTGCACCACGGCCAACGGGACAGAGCCCGGTGCACGGTCCTCAGTCCACAGAGTGTGTGGTAGGGAAGGGGTGGTGAGGGGCCTCCAAACTCCTGGCATTGATGAAGGGTTTGAAAAAACAGGTTCTCCCCTTCCTCTTGTCCACATCTGGGGAGCAGGCAACCTCCCGTCCCCAGAGCCTCGGGACTAGGGAACAAAGTGTCCCATGTGTCTCAGCACTGGGCCCCAGTCACGGATGACAGCTCTTGTGTGTGACAACAGCCTCCAACAGTCAAATCCAGCCTCCCCTCCACGGGCTGTTCGAGGTTAGAGAACAGAACTTGTAGAAAACCAGGAAAGGTCTCTAGCCTGCCTTCACGGGTCGTGCCTGAGAGGCCCGCTGCCCAGGCTGGCAAGGTCCATGCGCCATGCCCGGCAACAGGGACCCCCGGAGCAGCCCGAGTCCATGGCTCCGTTGGTCTTCTGCATCCACCGGCCACCCCAGCAAAGGTCAGATGCTTCCCGGCTCCAAGGGGAGCATGACTTGCCCTCTGCCACCCTGAGAAGCCTCCAAACCCAGCCCTTCACCTTTTTTGGGGAAACCTCCTCACCCTCTTCTGGGTTGTCTCCCACCCCCCTGCCCAGCACCAGGCCCCACCCTGCCCCCACCCCAGAGGAATTCAGCCCAAACCTCCTGAATAAGCCTGAAACACAACAGAGATTTATCTTCCACCTTCCTATCGCTTCTCCTGCCTTGGGGAAAGGGTTGTTCTAAGGAGCTCCTTTAAAACTCAGTTAGGCTGGGGGTGCCCAGGTGGTTCAGTTGGTTAAACCTTTGGCTCAGGTCATGGTCCCAGGGTCCTGGGATCAAGGCCCACAACCGGCTCTCTGCTCATCTGGGAGTCTGCTTCTCCCTCTGCCTCTCCCCCTGCTTGTACTCTCCCTCTCTCTGTCAAATAAAATCTTTAAAAAAAAAACAAAAACTCAGTTAGACTTCTCCCCACATCACTGACAGCCGAGATGCGTGGAGCAGCCTGTCACCCCAGCCGACAACGACACACCAGAACACAACCGGGGTCAGGTCAACAGGACCCGGGAGGCAGGGTGAAGAGGCTCTCCCTGGCCAGAGATGAGACAGCGTGTGCCAGGAAGGACCGACCAGCTCCAGAGGGCAGAGTATGGGGGAAGCCCGAGAAGGGGACTAAGAACCCCAGAGGGAGGAGGTTAAAGTACTAAAATGGCCACTTCTGTGAATGTCCCTCCCTCCCTCTCTCTCTCTCTCTCACACACACACACAGATTGCTTGTACTGTTGAAGATGTATTAGAATAATCTTGTATTGGTCCTGATTACATTAGTAGCCTGTGTTCTTTCAATTTGTTTGCATGGCGTCTGCACACGGAGCTTCTTATACTCCCAGTAGAAATGCCCAGGGTGCCTGGGTGGCTCAGCACACGGTCTGCCTGTCCCTCTGCCTCTGCCCCTCCCCCCTCTCACGCTCGCACTCACGCTCTCTCTCTCTCTCAGATACATAAATAAATAAATAAGATCTTTAAAAACAAACAAATAAATAAAGGGGAAATGCCCTCCCACCAGGCAGGAAAATGGGCATGAGGCTCAGCACCCCTCCTTTGGGCAGCAAGGCTGGTCGCCTAAGTGTTGGGGCACCTGGGTCTGTAAGATGAGAAGCCAGTTTGGACGTGCCTCCGGGGCTGACAATGTTGTAAGACCTGAAAGAGCAGAGAATTACATTGGCAGCTGCAGGATGAGGGACAGCTCAGGTGAGTCTCCTTCCCTCTTCGAATCCTGGACCCCCAGTGCCTTGCACCCTACCAGTGGTGGCCGGGACCGCCAGCCTGGCCCCTCGGGTCCTGGGCTCGGGGCACTTGCAGCGTCAGGACAGTAGGGAAATGATTCAGACCCTTCTGGCCCAAGGAAACTACCTAAACCTAACCCTTTCTTCAGAATTCGATTGGAAAATAAACCCCTATTTTAAAATAAATGCCAACATTTTTTTTTTTGACAGAGAGAGAGGGAGAGAGCACAAGTAGGCAGAGTGGCAGGAAGAGGGAGAGGGAGAAGCAGACTTCCCACTGAGCAGGGAGCCCGACCCGTGACTCGATCCCAGGACCCTGGGATCATGACCTGAGCCGAAGGCAGACGCCCAACCGACTGAGCCACGCGGGCACCCCTATGAATGCCAACATTTTAAAATCCAAACAGACAAGCTATTTCTTGATGCAGGCATGTTCTTTGTCGGGTAGCTCACTGGGGGCAAGCTTGAATATAGTTCTCCACCAACGGTTCTCTGCCAGAAGACCGCAGATGGCCTACTGCAGACCTCTCACGCCCAGCATTTAGCAGAACAGCAGCAGGGAAGACTCTCCATGCTCGCTAACTACAGTCACATTTCAAAGCAGTGATAAGGGCCCACAGTCTGCTTTGTTAGAGCTTGAGTGATGGTTAGGGAATGAGGGACCCATCACACGGCCTTCCATCTGCCCGTCTCCCCCTTTTCTCACTCCTCCCTTCCGCTGGCTGTGTCTCAGAATGTGCATGTGTGACATGTGTGCGGGCATGCATGCACGTGTGCATGTGTGTATGTGTGTGCATCTACTCATGTGTGCATGCGTGCTCATGTGTGTGTGTGCTTATGGGTACATGCACGAGGGGTGCATGTGTGTGCTTTTGCATGCACACTCGTGTGCATGCGTGTGTTTATGCTGCGGCAGGAGCGGGTGAGAAAGGAGAACACTTTCTGCCCAGCACTGGGGTGGCCTCTGCGGGCTCCTGCCCCCTCCTCCCTGCACCCCAGGATACAGTCTCCAGAGAGCACCCTGCTGGGGCTGACACAGAGAAGAAAAAGGAGGACCTGGTGAGCTGGCCGAGGTGCAACTCTCCTGCCCAAGGCTCTGCCACCCTGGTCCGCCTCATCCTGGGCCGCCTGTGTGCAGGGCTAACACCCTCCTCGGCTGAGAACTTCTGCACCCCTCAGGCGCAGGCTGAAGTGTGGGTGTCGCAAGCTGCCTGCCGTGTGAACGAAAGCCCACTTAGGGACCACATCCTGCTTTCTCTCCAGCCCCACCCCCAAGTCCCACTGACACCCCAACGGCCTGAACTGGCCAGCAAGGTCCTCTTCTTGGGGACAGAGGGGTAGCCGTGACAGCACCCATCGCCTTAGAAACCCCTGCACAGCCCGCGAAGGAGAATTCTCGGAGGAACCTTGGCATCTCCGCTCCCCGCTCCACAGAGGAGCTCTAATTCGTTGCAAAGCTGCTAATCAAAGCCGCGAGCTGCTGTCCGTGGGGGGCTCTCTGCATCCTGGGGTTGGGGCGCCATATGAGCCCAGCTGAAGTCCAAGCTGAGGCTGGCCGGTGCCGGGGGGTTCTTCAGCAACAGGCCAACGAAACAAATGAACCCCCAAAGGCCCCCGCTAAAGTCCATACTGAGCTGTTTTGTTGTTTTGATAAGAGACTGAAGCCTCATCCTGACTAGCTGGCCAACTTGCAGAGAATGGGGGACAGACTCCAGAGATGCGCTAACTCTGCTTCCATCCTGGGTGAGCTTCTGTCTTACATTAATTGGGGGCTAATTAATGTCTCTAAGGAGAGGCCTTCGGACTTTCATGCAGATTGAAGGATGGCTCGAGTGGGCAGCAAAAGGCCAGGGGTGGCCTGGCTCAAGCCGGCAGCGACATTAATAGGCCTTTCAAGACCCTAGCAGCTTCAGCGCCGGTCCTTTGCCCAGCAGCCCCGTGAGAGTGAAGAACGGAAACCAGTCTTACACCTGCCCTGAGTATGCATGCCCAGGTCCGCAGACTCACCACAGCTTCATGCCCTGCCTTGGGGGGAGGACAAGCGGGAGGGGCTTCGGGGAAGAGAAGGGGCTAGAACTGAGGAGGGCAAACAGAAAGGGGGAGGGAACCAGGGAAGGTGTCTCTGGTCAGGTGGGCGGGGGGCACGCCCTGCAGCGCCAAGCCCCCTGAGAACCTTCCCAGCCCCCTAGGGACCTGCCCTCCCGACCTCTCTCCACCTTCCTCAGAAAGGCCAGCCTTCGTGGGGGGAGGGGGGGGCTGTCCCTCCCGGCTCCCAGGCAGAGGCATCTGTGTGGGGAGGAGGCTCCTGCGCCCTCTTCTGGGCGAGTGACCTTGAGTGAGTCACGTCCCCTCTCTGGGCATGCTTGCGGAGTTGGGGGAATAAGGACGGAGGGTTTGGCCCAGACATCCGGGGACCCTCTCCCTGCCCCGCGGGTGCCCACATTGCCCGTCAGGCTCCATCTAAACTGTGCAGCGTACACCCGCCTCCCCAGCGCAGCCCCTCGCCAGCCCCCTTCCCGGTTCCTCCCTCGCTGGCCTGGCAGTGCCCGTCACGCTTGCTGTTCTTGCTCTGCCCTCTGCTGGGACTGCCCACCCAAACCAAGCCCCACTTGGCCTTCTTGGGCTCTTCTTCCGAGCACATTCGCTACCAGAAATCATCGAAGTCTGCCGCGGCCCGTTGCGCGTCTCCCCCGACGGCAGGGCCGGAGCTGCGCATGCGCCTGGCACGCCCCGAACCAGGGACCACTGGAACGTGCCTCCTCCACCCCTTGGCACCGCACCTGCCCCTGGCTGCCCCCTTTTCCGCCAAGATCATCAGCTCTCAGAGTCCCCCACCTGCCTCTGGAAGGCTTCCCTGAGCAGGGCCTCCCCGCTCGCAGCCCCCTTTGCTCTAATGCTGGAGTACCAGGGGTCCGTGGGCGCGCTTCCCGCCGGGTCACGGCGACAGCAGTGCCGGGGACTCAGGGACTCAGGTGTGCTCACAATGTCGGCCCCACGGTCCAAGTCCCAGACACAGGGGTTCAAAGAAAAGCAAACGCCATGCACACACTTGGCACGGAGGGGAAAATTAAATCTCCTTCTCAAAGCCTCCAGCCCACAGAACTCCGCTTGTCCCTTCTGGGCACCACAGATGCTTAGTGACAGCCGAGATCTGTCTTCCAGAAGCAGGAACTGGGGAGTATTTCTGGCCCAATTAAAATTGTTTTAGTGCTTGACAAGAAGTAAATGCAGCCTCATGTCTCCTCGTGCCTAATGTGAGAAACATATGGGCTCTGCGCGCATCTGGGCCGCGTCGCCTGCCTCCCAGCAGGTGCTTCGCACCACGGACGGGGTGCGCGCGGGTCACAGCTGCACGCGCAGACACGACCAGGGCGTCTCTACAAGGCTGTGCTCTGCCGGTAGCATTGGCCTCGGGCTCTGTAGACGAGTAGCCTTCTACAAATTATGAATATTAGAAAATCAAGCGATTCTCTCCATTTCGGAGGTAGGAGATCTTTTCCTGCCGCTATTTTCCTGAGCAACCTCGGTCCTATAAGTGCAAACAGCGCTGCCGGGAATAAGGTAGAAACTTCCAGACGCAACAGAGTTTACGCTGGCAGTTTTTGCAGGGCGATCGGACTTGAGTCGTGATCTCTGATTGAACACTGGCCCCTAGGGAGATGCAAAGACAGACTGAGCAGCCTGTGTAAGAGCACACATTTTTGAAATAGAACAGCACTTCTCTATCGGCTCCAATATAAGTGGCTCTCCTTCAGAAAGAAACCACAAGCAAGCAGCTTGTCCTCAGGGTGAAGAAAACTCCTTCTTCTCCGACGGTCCGCGCCGACAGCAGACCTTGGTGCAGGTGCCTCCTGCTCACTCCACCACAGGGCCAGGGAGGGGTCAAGGTCAGTCCCCGCCCCAGGAAAGGTTCTCGAGGAGGAACAATCTGTTTGAGGTCAAGCCCTGCCGGTGGATGAGACTCCTCTGTGATCCCTGGCCCCCAGATCTCCATGTCCACCTGACATCACCTCCAGGGTCTTGCTCTGACCCCTGCTTGAGAATCAATCCTGTCCCAGGCTGTAACAGGAGGCCTGACTGTCTGCCTTGCTGGTCTTCCAGCTCAGATTCCAGGAATCTGAGCTTGGCTTGTCCCTTTGTCCCTCCCTCCTCCTATATCCCAGTCCCCAAAATTGTATGGCCACAATCTGCCTCAGTAACCCCACCCGAACCATGCCCTGGGAATAGGACTCCTACTTTCCCCCACACTCAGTCCCCAAATATCTGGCTAAACCCCGCTCCCAGGGGACATAGGTCCCCAAGGTCAACTGCCTGTCGGCCTGGCCCACTGCCCCCGCGTGCCTGACTCTGAGAGTCAAGTGTCACCAGCTCTGAGCCCGCCTCTGTTGTCTGCCCCCTGCCCCCACCCCCGGCCAGACCAGACTCAGGCTGGGACACTCATGAGTAACCTCACCATTGCCCTGGGACCAAAGAAGGCCTAGAAGTGGCCCCAACAGGGATGGGCTCTGGCTTCTGCTAATGTCCCCAGTGTGGGAGCAGAGGTGGCATTTTATTTCTTATAGATTCTAATTTCCCCACATGAGACCCCCAAAGACAGGACACCATCACGAGTGGTGGGAGGGCTCAGCTGCTGCTGCAATCCCAGAGCTCAGCCACTGCTCAGAACCGTCGGGAGAGGGGGGGACGCCCTGTAACCCCAGCCCGAGGAACCAGAGACGTACCTCCTCCCAAACAGGACTGCAGACATTTGTCCTGTCCTCCTCCAAAAACCCCCTTGCAGACGAACACAAATGCATTCTTTGAAAGTAAACCCAAAGACTAGGAGAAATGAGAAGAGATCATTATAGGTAAGAGATTTCAACAAAGCTTTAAGAAGACAGAAAGCAGATGGAGGAGGAAAATTGCAGAGGAGGCTCGAAGCAAAAGCTCCTGTAAAGAAGGCTCCAGATGAGAAGCAAGCTGAGTTGCTCGCAGAAGACCTGGGATACTCGGGACCTGGAGGCAACAGGTGCAGAGAGCTGTGGCCACCCGAGAAGGGGAGGCTCGTGGAGATGTCTGTACCAAGTTAGACCCAAGATGCCCTCCTCCGCCATGCACCAGGTGAGGAGCCCAAAGCCTGTTCCCTGGAGAAGGAGAATGATGGCTCTGGACTTGGGGGTCCCAGGCAAAGTGGGGGTAGGGGTGAGGTTCAGTATTGTTTCCCATTACTACAGAATGAATGACCACAAACTTCGCTGCTTAAAACCACAGATATTCATGATCTCACAGTTTCCCTGGGTCAGGAGGCTGGCATGGGTCCTCTGCAGGCTCATCAGGGCTCCTATCAAAGCATCGTCTGGGCCGCGTTCTCATCCAAAGGCTCGACCTAGGAAGAATTCTCTCCCAAACTCATTCAGGTTGTCCGTAAAAGCATATCTTGGTGGTTGCAGGACTGAGAGCCCCAGCTTTTTGCTGCTGTCAGACCTACAGGCTATGGAAAGTCCCCAGAAGCCACCCGGTTCCTTGCCATGTGGGCTTCTCCATCCCGGCCACTGCCTTTGTCAAGGCCACAAGGAGAGCCTTTTGCTCCAGTCTGCTACGATGGGGTCTTCTACAACACTAAACATGGCGGCAACACTCCATCCCCTTTGCCACACTCAAGGGATGTGAATGCCAGGAGGCCGGTATCATTGGGACCACCCCACATTCTATCCACCAACAAGAAGTGATTACAGTTTTATTTTTTGATAAATGAATTAAGAGTGACTTAAAGAGTGACTCCCTCCCACCCATTTCCTAGCCAACCAGCTGTCTTCCCTGGGGGGCAAATATAACCCATCTCTCTTATAACCTAACACACCAGTCTGCGTATATAATGGAGGCCCACACACTCCTCTCCACTCACTCCCTCAGCCCCCTGCCCACACCTGATGAGGTCAGCCACGACTTCCCCGAGCTCTCCAGGACACTGGGACACACTTGCATCTCTTTTCCGTAACTGGTAGCACACCGTGCAAACTCATCTGCCCTTATCTTTTGCACATAATATATCCTGAGATCATTTTACGTTGGTACGTAAAGAGCTGCTTAATTGTTTTGCTGCCGCTACACAGCATTCACTGACCATGTGATGCACGGTCAGGTCATTTCCAGCCCTCTCCTATTGCAAACAAAGCTGCTGTGACAAGTATCTCCAGGGGCGGTCGTTTTGCTAATAAAGCTGCCTCTGGGGAGTGGGACAGTAAAGGGCAGGATCCATTGTTTTCATTGTAAGCTTTTTACTACAACTTGGTTTTTTTAAAATTCTGTACATATATTACTTTCATAACTATAATAAGGGCCATGGGATCTCTTCAGGGACTGAGACTGGCTATGTGGGGAAGCCTTCTTGGCCTCACCACCATAACAACAAGCTTCCGCGTCTCCTTGAGCTGCCAGCCCCCGTCCGGCTCAGGCCTCTTTCTGCTCAACGTTTATTGAGCATGTGCTCTGTGCCAGGCGCTTGGAGACCGGGACTCCAGGGAAAAGCCTCTTTTGAGGCAAGATACCCCACTTGTCCCTCTTCATTGTGAAGTCAAGCACTGACACAGTCCCTGAGTGTCCAGGAGGGCCGCGACCCTGTGACCTTCTATCTGCCACCGGACTCCATCCCACGCGGACAACACAGTGTAGCGTCTGCAGGAGTGAGGCAGGCACACAGCATCTTAGCTGGGGAACCAGGCCTCCCTGCTTAGTTGTCTGCCCCCGCTCTTCCGTAGCAATGCCACACTGTTTACTGAGAGCCCTCCTGGGCATCAGACCATTTAATCCTCGCGGCAACCCTGCAAGACAGTCTCGCTGCTATCCCCGCTTTATAGATGAGCAAGCTAGACCTCTGGGCAGTGCCCGCAATCCGCCTGTGGTCACATGGCCAACAAGTGGCAGAGCCTGTATTTATGCCTGGGTCTGCTGGTCTCCAAGCCACGGCTCTTACTCTCAGTGCTGTGGGGCTCATCCTATAAATGGACAGCAAGCACATTTTCCGTTCTCCTTCTAGGGAGCATTGGCCCTGCCGATGACGCATGTTGACATTAATCCAACAACCACAGCTGTCTGGCTTCATTCTCCCCATGTGTAAAAACCCACTCAATGTCGCTATCCGCTGGCCCACGTTTCTTCGGCGTGGCTGCAAGGACCTGAGACCGTCCTCAACCGCCTTCCCGAAATCAAGGCTGCATTGCAACCTGAGAGCCCATCAAGCCTTTCCCTGGAGATCTCCCCGAGCTGACAAAGCAGCGGGAGCCCAGCGAGCTCGCCGCCCATCCTGCCCCTGCTCCTTCCTGGTCCGGTGGGGCTGGCCCTGGTCAGGGAGCTCTTCTGCCCACCAGAAACCAAATCACAAAGGCGCTGTCGCTTGAAGTGACAAAAAGCAGTACAGAGGAGGCAGAGGGGGACGTGATGGCCATTGCCAAGTGGTGGAAGTGAGATTAAAATGAATCTAGAAGCAGCTGGTGCTGCGGAGATGCGCTCGTTTATCAGCCCAGGGCAGCAGCCTGGAGGACAGGTCAGTCCCCCCCACAGGCCCTCCGTCCTCCTCCTCCTCCTCCTCCGGAGCAGCCTTGTGCACGGAAGCCTGCAGGTCTCAGGCCAAGACCCCAAGGAGTAGCGGAAGGTCCTGGGGATGAATGAAGCGCATGGGAAGTGTGACACATTCAGAGCTCTTACCACATTGGGTCCTGCTAGAGGAGCAGGTGTGGCTCAGCCCCGCACAGCCCCTGTCCTTCAGCAAAGTGGACACAATGATGCCGGATCTCCTGGTTTGGCAAAGAAGCTGGGACTCTGGATTTTTGATCGAAATCTCCCAGTTTTTCCATACTGGCAACGACTGCCATGGAAAAAAAACAAACACACGCGTGGACCTGATGAAATCAGCCTGTGGGCACCCTCCAGCTGCATGCCCTGCCGTGAGCCCACAGCAGAAGCGCTGAGACCTGGGAATCCAGCCCTCACCTGGGGGCTTAGAAACCTGGCACGGCAGTCTTCCAAGCCTCCTGGGTCCCACACCCTCCACAAACACAGACCCCAAAGCACCCCGGGGATGTTGCACCCCCAGTTGAGCCCTTGCACCTGACAAGGGGCCGGCTGCCCTTCCAAGTTGGCAAGCAGAGCAGCCAAGGGAGAGCCAGGGGGCCAGGCGAGGGGCCGCCTGCGCTTGGTGAATGGAGCAGCAGGAACCCGCCATGGAGTATTAGAGCGCCCCAGCTGCCCTGGGCCTCTGCCTCCCCTGAGCAAAACGGGCTTGAATTGCCCCCCGCCCCCGTCACCTTCTCTGATGGAACCCTGATCCTGGGCTCAGGGGTTCGGGCCCCTGCCTTAGGCCATGACCGCAGTTGGCTGCCATTATTCATGGGGGTGGCAGTAGCTACAACAGCTATGCCGAGGCGTAAACAGAGGACGAGAAGCACAGCTGTAAAGAAGCCCAGAGAACTCCCATAGCTGTAGTCTGCTGGTCCACTGTCCCCAGGTCAGAGGGACAGAAGTGACCCCCTAGGGGTCTGTCCCTGCACCAGGGCAGGACTGGGAGGGAACTTCTCCAGAGAGGAGCAGGTGTCCTTCCCCTCAGCTCCCTTTGCCCATAGTTCTTCTGGGGCGGGGGTGCATCCCAACAGCCTCTAGAACCTTCCCTGGGGTCACTTCTCTCCAAAGCTCTCCCTGGCTAGGACCCTGGAGGAGTCGCTGATGTTTTTATGTAAAGGGATGTTTTCATGGAAGGGAATATTCCTTCAGACCCCACCCCCCTCCCCCTGCCCCTTTGAGAATGGTGATCCTCTCCAAGTGGGGAGGGCAGCGGTGGGAAAAGACAACTCAATATCATCAGCGCCATCAGAATGACACTGGTGTGGTTGCTAGTGACTTTCCTGGCCTTGGAGGGGAGGAGGTCAAAGGAAGGGGCCCTGTGCAAGCCGGAGCCCCTCCTGCCCGCCGCCCCCGCTGCCTGCTGGAGCAGATTTGTAATACACTCCACCTGGTTCCCTGCCGAGGCGGAACACGCTCCCGGGGGCCTATCAATAGAACGCAGCAGAGGGTGACCAGGCAGCAGATTGAGGGGTGGGCGGAGTGGCTCCTCAGTCGTGCTTTGTGGTGGTGGTGGGGGGGCGGTGAGAGACCACGGCTGCAGGCGCCCCCGCCCCCCGCTCTCCGCCCCTGGCCTGCCCCTCCGCCCTCCCCGAGGTGCTGCCCAGGACCCCAGGGTGGGCTGCGCGGCAGGGGAGGGGGGCGGAAGAGACGTCCCCGCGCGCTGCAAAAGGGCGGGGGGCCCTGCTTGGCCACTCGCACCCCAGCCCACCTGCAGCCTCTGGAACCTGGTGGGGGAGAGGGGGGGGCGGGGAGAGGCATCTGCAACCCGCCCCTCTCCCCTTGCTCCCCATTTGGGGCTGAGTCCCTCTTTCCCCAAACAAAGCCCTCTCTAAAGCCTGCTTGCCCTCCACAGGGTCCTTCCACGCAGTGTTTCTTTGTCCTCAAACTTCAGAAGTTAGGTCCTCGGAAGCCCTCCCCGCCCCCCTTGAACTGGGTTAATCCGCCCAGCAACCCGCCCCCAGGAGTCTGGTTTGGACCGTGCACCTGCCAGGAATTGCCACCAGGCTGTGGAACCCCCACACCAGGGCAGGGGTCATAACCCTTCCGTCCACCGTGTGTTTCCCCAACTCTTGCTCCCTGCCTGCATCCAGCAGATGCTCCATGATTAACTGACTTCTTGAAATAAAGGTTTAAAATTTGCAAAATTAAACGATGTGTTGTTTAGAGGTACAGACATTTAATAAACCTACCAAGAAGAGGAGAAGAATTGTATGTTCAAAACATCAGGATGGTGGTCACGCCCTTTAGGATGGCTATTAAAATAACAAGTGTTGGGGGGCGCCTGGGTGGCTCAGTGGGTAAGCGTCTGCCTTTGGATCAGGTCATGATCCTGGGGTCCTGGGATCGAGGGGCTCCCTGCTCGGTGGGGAATCTACCTCTACTTCTCCCTCTGCCGGCCACTCGGCCTGCTTTTGCACGCTCTCGCGCTCTCTCTCAAATAAATAAATAAAATCTTAAAAAAAAAAAACAAGTGTTGGCCTGCATGTGGAGAAATTGGAACCCTTATGGTGGGATGCGAAATGGTGCAGCCATTACGGAAAACCATATAGCATTTCTTCAAAATATTGCACGTGGAATTGCATACGATCCCGCAATTTCACTTCTGGGTGTGCACACAAAAGAATTAAAAGCAGGGACTCCAACAGGGATTTGCACATCTATGTTCACAGCAGCATGATTCACAATAGCCTAAAGGAAACAGCCCACATATCCATCGACAGATGAGTGGATCGGCAAAATGGATGGTGTATACCTACAGCGGAATATTATTCAGCTTTAAAAAGGAATGAAATCGGGGCACCTGGGTGGCTCAGTCGTTAGGCATCTGCCTTTGGCTCAGATCATGATCCTGGGGTGCTGGGATCAAGCCCCGCATCCAGTTCCCTGCTTGGTGGGAAGCCTGCTTCTCCCTCTCCCTCTCCCCCTGCTTGTGTTCCCTCTCTCTCTGTGTCTCTCTCTGTCAAATAAATAAATAAAAAGGAATGAAATCTGACACCTGCTACAACACGGATGAACCTTGAGGACATCACGCTCAGTGGGAAAAAAAACGGTCACAGAAGGACAAATACTGTCTGATTCCACTCAGATGAGGCACCCAGAGTGGATAAATTCATAGAGACAGAGAGGAGAAGGGTGGTTACCGGGAGTTGGGGAAGGGAGGAAAGAGGAGTTATGATTTATTTCAGCTTCTCTGGCTTCCGTTCGGGGTGAGGAGAAAGTTCTGGAGATGGATGGGGGTGATGGTTGCACGACAGCGTGAATGTGCTTCATGCCGCCAAAGTGTACACTTAAAAATGGTCTAACGGTAAATTTTATGTCATGAATTGTTCATCCTCAAAATAGACACTGACATTTATTTTACCAGCAAAAGATGGTTTGTACCACGTTAAAAAAAAAACCAAGATGACGTCACAGCAGGGGGAAGGGAGGGGTGCATAAAGGAAGATGATGTCACAGCGGGGGAGGGGTGCATAAAGGAAGATGACATCATAGCAGGGGGAGAGGGAGGAGTGCATAAAGGAAGATGAGGTCACAGCAGGGGGAGGGGTGCATAAAGGGCTCAACTGTGCTGTGGGCAGTACCCGGGCTCATTCTATTAGACTTCTCTGCCTGGATCCACCCCCACCTGCCTCCTCCACAACCACATATGTATGCCATGTATCTTGTCTCATTGATTCTAAGACACACAGTTTTAAAATTTAATCTCTCTGAGATTGGGATGCATCTCACAGCTGCTAAGAACAAAATAGCCCTGTGCCATAATTCATGTGGAGGCGCTATATTTCCTTGTGGCACATAAAATAATGATGCTTCCAGCAATCGAGGGTGCCTCAGAGTAGAAGAAACACAGGGTATGTACTTGTAAGGAAAAGGATTTCCTAATAAATGTACAGTTGACCCGTGGAAGGTGTGCAATCGGAAGGCTTTTATATGTTCACAGAGGCGTGCAACCACAGCCCGTGTTACGATGTTCTCGTCACCCCCAAAGGAGCCCTGCATCCTGCAGCAGTCACTGCCCATGCCTCTCAACCCCCTCAGCATCCGGCAACCACGAATCCACTTTCTGTCCCCACGCACCCCCTGTTCTAGGCACCTCGTATCAGTGGAGTTGGGCAGTAGACGGTCTAACGTGACTGGTTCTCTCACTTCACCTGCTTTCAAGTTTCCCCCGTGCGGTAGCATTTTACTTCATTTCCAAGGTGGTCCATCCACTCCTCAGCTCCCTGGAATCCGGCTGCTGAACCCACTCGTGTGGGTCCCAAGCCATCGCCCCCTTGGACAGCATAGGGGCCATTCCTCAAGCTTCCCTTCGAGCACATTCGGCACTAACCCTAGGCAAGCATGGACTTCCTGGCAGCTCTCGTGGGAGTCACTCATCTTCTCCCTAAAATGCCCCTCCCTTAAATTCCACACCTCACCTCCCAGTGCTGTTCACCCGCCCTGGCCTCCCGGGTGCGCTCCCTTGCTTCTCCCTTCTCCTCCTCCATCTGAGTGCGGGAATTCCGCAAGGCTGTCGTGGGCAGCGTCCCCTCCCGGGTCTTCGCCTTGATCTCCAGCAGCCTGGAGACAGCAGGAGCAGGCTGTCTCTGCAGCTCCAACCTGCTTGCAGCCGTCTGCAGGACGCGTCTCTCTGGGTGCCCACGGTGTGGGACGTCTCCCCTGCGTGACCCGGGGCTCGCAGCTCCTGCTATGCCACTGAAGTCCCACCTGGTGCTCCTTCATTCGGCGAAAGCCGGTGAGCGTTGGCTGTAGCCGTCCAAGTGCCAGGCGCATGTGAGAAGAGAACGAAGCCCCTTCTTTCTCGCGGGAGGCTTCCACTCTGGTGAGAGAGATAGATGGGAAACACTGAACTTTGCAATAGGGCAGGCGGTGATGTGATCCTTAAAACAGCAGGTTAAGGGGATGAAAGCTCCCTTGGCCTCTGACTTCCTGTTGGATTAGGCAGAAAGCAGAGATGAGGTGGGGGGAAGGGGAGCCATGGCGTTCTGGTAAATATTTATCAGCCAGCTCGCCAGGGAGAAACATCCAGATTTGTAGCTTTTGCCCGCTTCCATGGAGTAAATACTGCACCTGGAGAGATTTCAGACGATCAACTTGACATCGGGGTTGGAGACATGCAGGCGACCTGCCCTCCTGAGCCAATGGGAGCCAGTTCCAACACACCAGGGGTAGGAGGAGAGGGGGGTCTAGAAACGTCTTCCAGCTTCCTCCCGCCCGCCAGGACTGCAGCTCTAGGCAACCGTGTCCCCCAGACCACTGGACTCTAACCAGATGCTGATCTACCATTTCCTCCTCCTACCTCCTGGGGCCCAGGCTTGGGAATGGCTTCTCAGGGACGCTGTCCCTGGGGGCCTCACTATCCCTAGTCAGGTCCTTTCCCTGCTCGGGCTCTTCATTAGCGCCCCTCAAGATTCCTGTGCAATGCACCCCGTTTCCCGTGGGGCCTGGACTCTCCCAGGAGCGTTGCTCTCTCCCATAGAGCAACAGGGACAGCCTTGCCGATGTGGTCACACTGAGGCAGAGAATAAGTGACAAGGGATGTGTGCATTGCTCTCGCCGGCCCTCCCTAGGTCCCCCGCCCCCAAGCCTGGTAACCCTGGCCCTCCCGCTCGCTCCCTTGTGGGGCCAACCCCAGCTCTCCAGGAGTATCCAAAGCACCTGCTAAACCATCCAGCATCTCAACGGTCTGTTGCTTTTCCTCCGCTCTCTGAGAAGTATTCCCTGTTCCTGTGAATTTCACTAAAGCTCTTTCGTTCCTGTTTGATCTTCTGCGGGGCGCCTGCCAGGGAGCTGGTGCCGGCAGGAGCTGGTACAAAGTCCTCCTCCAGAAATCACAGTCGTCAAGGAAAACACCACGGTCCTCTTACACAAGTCGCTGGATTTGGGAGCAGAGTGGATAATTTACATACATTTAGAAGATGAATTCCAAAGCCACTAAACGCAAGCCAGGAAACTAGAAATCAGCATAATTCACTGCAATCGTACTTACACTCGACGTGAAGGCCAAATCAGTGAGATTGTATTGTGAACTTTCTCCTCGTAGAGCAGAAACCACCAGTGTTCGCACGACCTGGTGGGCCGGGTCTGAGCGGATTCCACTCCTGCTTCGGTCCTGCCGCCCACTTCCCCCACTGGCCGGTAACCCCTCTCTACCAAGCCAGGCTGAGGGGCTGCATGAGGCCCGTGGTGTCCACACTCACACCACCAACCTCACGGGCTCCTTGCGTCCTGTCAAGCAGCCCATCTGTAGAGATAAAGGCAGCTTGGGGGAGAGAATGGGTTCTTTTTTTGGAGGAGATTAGGATTAGGGTTACAATTTACCTTGAGGTTGATAATGGTTAATCTTAGGTCATCCCGGCTGGGCCACAGTGCCCAGGTATGTGGGCAAACATCCTGCGGAAAGTTTCTGTGAATGTTTTTGGATGACATTAACATTTAAATCAGTGACGTTGAGTAAAACAAATTGTCCTCCATCGTGTGGATGGGCCTCGTCCAATCAGTTGAAGGCCTGAAGAGAACAAAAGACTGACCTCCCCTGAGCAAGAGGGAACTCTGCAGCAGGCGGCCTTCTGACCGGACCTGCAGCATCGGCTCCCGCTGGATCTCTGGACCGGCCTGCCCCAGAGCTTTTGGACTAGCCAGCCTCGATAACCGCATGAGCCGATTCCTCAAAATACACTTTCATATACACACATCCAGTCGGTTCTGTTTCTCTGGAGGACCTGATATGAGGCTGGAGTTGTGGTTGGGTTTAGGGTTAAAGTCAGGGTTGAGATTAGGTTCTCTTAGGTTGGGATTAGGGCTAAGATTAGAGGAAGGGCAAGAATTTGGGTGAGGATGGTTTGTGGTTGAAGTGGGGGTTAGGGTCAATGTTGGGGTAAGGTCAGGACTCATCTTAGAGGAGGCTTAGTGTCAGGGTCCGGTTGAAGCTAGGGCCAGATTAGGGTTAGGGTTAAGGTTAGGATCGGGGTTTTACGGGATTTACAGTTAAGATTGGGATTATTGTTGGGACGCCTGGGTGGCTCAGTCAGTTAAGCATCTGCCTTCTGCTCAGGTCATGATCCCAGGGTCCTGGGATCGAGCCCCGCATCGGGGTCCCTGCTCCACGGGAAGCCTGCCTCTCCCTCTGCTGCTCCCCCTGCTTGTGCTCTCTCTCACTCTCTCTCTGAGAAATAAATAAAAATCTTAAACAAAAAAGATTGGGGTTAGTGTTAAAATTATGACTGGTGTTATGATAGTGTTGGAGAAAGGTCATGGATGGGATAGTAATTAAGTCATGGTTTGAGGCTAGATGGGGAAATTGAGTCTGAACGTGAGTTGGAGAAGTATTTTGGCAGCTGGAATGCTTCCTTGCTCTTCCTCCTTCTCCCTCTTCCAAATGATAGCCTAGACATACCTCCTTGACTTGCAGCTTTGGACTTCAGGATTCTTCTCTAAAATCACCAGATTTAGCAGTGGGCTCTTGATTCTCCTTGGAAATATCACCTAACTGCTGCTGACAAGATCTGCGAACCTAACGTCCATCCCCCCTTCTTTTAGTAACCGAATCCAGAATTTATTTTGCGTTTCTTTTTTTTTTTAAGATTTTATTTATTTATTTGATAGAGAGCAGGCAGGGGGGAGGTGCAGCGGGAGAGGGAGAAGCAGGCTCCCCTCTGAGCAGGGAGCACGATGCAGGGTTCGATCCCAGGACCCCGGGATCATGACCTGAGCCGAAGGCAGACGCTTTGCCGACGGAGCCACCCAGGCGGAGAACCCATTCTCTTAAGCACCATGTTCTACTTCCTCCCTAAACAACCCGTTCATTCATAACAATACTTAGTGTCTTCTGAGCACTCTCGATGAGCCGGGCTCTGTTCCAGTGGTTCTCAACCAGGGGTGACTGACCACCACCACTGTGGTGGGGGGGTACTATGGTATCGAGGACGTACAGGCCAGGGGTGCTCCCAAACGCCCTACAATGCACAGCACAGCCCCACCGCTGATGAGAAGGAATGATCCAGCCCCAATGCCAACAGTGCCCGGCGGGAAAAGTCTGACCTGTGCCAACACTTCCTGCTCTCTCATCTCGTCCCCTCAACCATCCTATGAGACAGGTGCTGCTGTTCCCATTTTCCAGGTGAAAAAACTAGCTGCGACTGAGATGAAATAATTCACCCGAGGTCGCAGAGCAGGCAGATGAGGTGATCATTCAAACCGACATCTGCTGGGGGCCTAAACGTGGTCTGGGTCCAGACGCTGTGCTATTTGATGCACATCTCTGTCTGTTGCTGAGGGCTGCTGGATCAAACTACACCAACCTGGTGGCTTAACACACCAGAACTGTATTCTGTCCCGGTTCTGGAGGCCAGACAATCAAGTCAGTATCCCCGGGGCAAACAGAGTGTGGGCCAGACCATGCTCCCTCCAGAGGCTCTGGAACAGAAGTCCTCACTTGTAGCCATGTCCTCCCCGTCCTGCCCGTCCTCGAGGCTCTTCCTCCATCTCCATGCTGGCCTGTCCCCTGCACGTGCTCAGGTCTCCCACTGCCTCCCCCTGACCAGGACACATGGGATTGCATTTAGGGCCCAGCCGAGGAGCTCCAGGTCATCTCCCCATCCCAAGACATTTACCTTAATCCCGTTTGCAAAAGTCCTTTTTCCAAGCACAGTAAAACTGACAAGTTTGAAGGATTATGGTCTGACATTTTGGGGGCCATTATTCAGACCACCACACACATAGCTTCCCAACAGCCCTGCACCGTAATTATATTATGTCCATTTTACAGTTAAGCCTGGCTCACAGCGGGGATGGCTTGGCCCCAGGTGCGGAGGGTTAAATCTCTGACATAGGAAGCGACAGCCTGGGCAGGAACCCCACCGCACCACACACACACACACACACACATGCACACACACGCGCACACATCTACTGACCTGACCAGACTTGGCCTTAATCATCCTAAGTTCAGAAAATGTTTTTTTTTGAAGATTTTATTTATTTATTTATTTGAGAGAGAGAGAGCACAAGTAGGCAAAGCGGCAGGCAGAGGGAGAAGGAGAAGCAGGCTCCCATGCAGGACTCGCCCCTGGGATCATGACCTGCCCCGAAGGCAGATGCTTCACTGACTGAGCCATGCAGGCGCCCCTAGAGATTACTTTTTAAGCCACTTCTGTTGACTTTACTTGTGAAGAAATTCTTGTAACGCAAACGACTGCTCTCAGGTCTCTCTGTACCTTAACTCTTGTTTTGTTTTTAACATGAGCTTTAAGTCAGAGACTCCACTGGTACTTTATATACCAATACCTTATCTTTGTTCTGCCCTTTTAACACTTCACATTGCAATTAGCTCCTAGGCTTTACATGCAAAATCAGGGGCTGTGGGGGATGCCCGAGGTGATAAGTCAAACAGAACAGGAAAACACCAGCAGCCGGGCACCCGGGAATGGGGTAACTGGGTGATGGGCATTAAGGAGGGCACGTGATGTGACGGGCACTGGGTGTTATGTAAGACTGATGAATCACTGACCTCTACCTCTGAATCTAATAACACACTAAATGTTAATTAATTGAATTTAAATTTTAAAAAATAACCAAAAGGCAAGTCACAGAAGACGGATGCTATAGTTCATTTAGGAAGGCGTTCAAATACAAGACCAAAGAACGTACTGTGTAGGGTACATATTTGGTGAAACCGCAGGGAAAATGGGGGAGTGATGAGTGCGACACCCTCTGGGGCAGAAAGGATGGAGAGCGGTCAGGAGGCCAAGAGACTCCTGCCTCCCGCGGTGCAGGGATTGCGCCAAAGCAAGGCGGTGGGTGGCTGATGCCTGGCTGCCCCCTGCAGGCTTGCTGTCCACCAGGGCAACGGTGTGGAGCTGCTTGTAGGTTTGGCGTAGAGGTTCCTTTCTGACGCACGCACAGGGTGACACGGGGCGGAACACTGCCTAGGCCTGGAAGAACTCTTTCAACAAGTTTTCAGGGAAAAAGCCTCAGAGATAAGAAGAATAAGAAGGAGAGGGGAGGGGACCGTGGGGCTTGGGGGGCGGTAAGCATGGGGTGCTGCAGGGGCCGGGGAGGGCCCAGGGAGGCGGGAAGGAGCCATGGGAGGTACACCTGGGAACTTCACCTCCACAATGCCCTCCAAGAGTCCGGAGTACTGGGTGCAATGACTCTTCCATCATTCACTCCTCGTTCTCGTGAGCGCTTCTCCAGATGTGACCCAGCTCCGTCCTGGTCAGACCCCGGGGACGAGGACACTGCAGGGTCGCCGTGAGCAAATGACCTGTATTAGTACTGATTAGTTTATATCTGCCTCTTTGCAAAAAATTTTAAGAAGCACCCATGTTAAGGCAAGTGCTTTAATCTCCCTGAATCTCATTTTCCTCATCTGACAGTCTGGTTCCTGATGCCCAGCATCGGGGGGCCGGGCGACAGGATGGGAATGTACCACCAGCGCCCGCAGAGCACCTGGGGCTGCGTACAGCTCCAGGGCCGCCCGTCCCCGCCCCCCTTAAGTGCTCGTCCTCAGTTACAGGAAATCACGAGATAACAGGAGCAGAAGCGCCCTGAAAGCAAACGTCTTCTGTAAGCACAAGCTGTTATTGCCGTCTGTATTGTTACTTGAAAGTGCCTCGCGGACACGAACTTACTTGACAAAGGAAATGTAATTAACTGCTTGTCCAGGAATGGCAAGTATCTGATGCTTTCCCCAAAGCTCTGAGGGTGGGGGAAAGGGAGGTGGGCAGGGGGGCACTTTTAGTCCCTGTCCCTTAAAGGTGCTGGCCGGGAGAGGGAGGGATGACGCGCACTCTCCACACCCCGCAGCGAGGACGGACCAGCGGCTCCACTGGGAAGCAGTGTGCTGGACTCCTCAGTGAGTGCTCTTGGCACCAGGCAGCCCCGCCAGACAAGCTGGACACCGGGGCCGTATATCCCCCCTGGGACCGCTGCTGGTGAACCGAACCTCTGGTCAGGTCCTGGGGAGCTGCTCTGTCCCATGCAGAACAGGAACAGAACCGGCACAGTGCCCTTGCTGATCCAGCAACGAAATTTTCTGGGAAAACAGCCCAGCTGAGTGCCCCATGTTCCCTGACCCACTGACTGGTCGCAGACGGCTGCAGCCCCCTGGGCAGACTCAGGCTCACCTCCCCTCTTTGCTCCCGGGCAGGCTGCACTCCGGAGAAGCACCTCATCTCAGCGAGGGCTTTCCCCCAGGGTCAAGTGCATTTTCACCTGATTTGCATGTGCCTGGCACATTTCTGCACAGGCTCTGGGAGTCACCTCTATTTCTTCCCTACGCACCCTCGCATCTTGCCCTTCGTCTAGCCCAGGAAAAGCATCCCTGTGTGCCTAACAGCCTCCTCTGTGATTCAGGAGCACGAATTCCAACGGTCACTGACACGGTCCCCGCGGCCACTGCACACCAGCCGTGCGTGCGAATAGGCACCCGGCCCCACACTAGATCCATCATCTCAAAGAACGTGGGGGAGAAACCACACAAACCTCACCCTGAAGGCTCTCAGGGCAGGACAAGAAAGATGCATCTTGACTCGTTAAGCGGCCGCCGGGCTGGGGTTGAGGGAGTTTGAGGGAAGGTTGTCCCCTGGTCACATGATGCCCGCGCCCCTGCCCGGCCCCACTCCCAGGGTCCTGGGCCCCTGGACAGGCTTCAGAGAGGATGACCAGGACTGTTCACAGGACGTGATTGACTTGAGGCTGCTCAAAAGAAGAGGCGCCTCGCACAGGCTAGCTGCGGGCGTCATGGTGAGTGTTGCTTTCATGAAGGTAACATGCTCTGCAGGCCTGAAAGCGAACAAGGCAGAACTCAAAACAGACAACCCACAAGTCCTGAAGTGCGTTCTCCTCTCCTTGAAGCCCAATGGTGCTGGAAGCGGAAGAGGTCTGCAGAGCCGAGGGGAGGGCGGTCAGCCCGCCCTTGTAAGCAGGTGCGAGCTCACCCAGCGCCTCCAAGCACTGCTGATGGGCTCAGCAGACACCGCCCGGACCCTGGGCCCAGAGCAGGGCAGGGCGGAGGCCGGGAGGCTGCTTTCTGCTTTTCCAAAGCTGCCTTCGGGGGGCCCAGATCCTGCTGCAGATGGGCTTCCTCCCTCCCTGGAGTTGGGTGGTAAGGCACACTGATGGTGGGCACAGCCCAGTCCCCACCTGGGTGCCTCCACTCTGCCACGACAGCCCCTCCACCCTCCTTGAAGGCTGCCTGGAGGACAAACGGGACAGGTCTCCTAGATGCCACCAGCCCGGCTGAGCACCTTCAAAGAGAAAGAGAAACGGCTGGAGTTAGCGGTTGTGCGGGCGCTTTGCCCTCAGCCCCCAGCAAGATCTGGGGGAGACCCTGATCTTTGTGCCTCCTGGGAAGGGAGCCACCTGAGAAGGGGCATGGGCACCCACAATGCCGGGGATGAACTCCCTGACCCCCCTGCGTGGGCCTTTGTTCTCCTGGGAGTGCTGGTCACGGACGGACGTCACCAGCGTGGGAGTCGGGTGCGGCCCAGCTGAGTCGGGGGTGGGGCTGGTGCAAGGTCAACCCACAGGAACCCTCCTTAGTCACCAGCTTTGATGTCACTAGTGGGACCAATGGAGGCAGCCTTGTCAAATCACTTACATTTGTCACAAGACTGGTTCAATATAACAAAAAGTATCCAGTATAAAGTCGTCTAAACTAACTCTTTTTATTTAAAACACACTTCTGTGAAGTTTGGTCTTAGTCACCTTGTAAAACCGAGATTCTCCCCGCCCCGCAGCAGGTGCAGAGGCCATCCTGGGGCCTGGGTCCCAGAGAAAGATGCTCACCAGAGACCGTGGATTACATGCAAAACAGCGAACGCAGTTACACCGATCCTAGATCCCATAGCTGTATGTGCTGGCCCTGTCACCCCGCCGTCTGGTTGTGGGTCTTGCAGGCATGCAAATTAGGCACCCAAATATATTCATGCAGACGGGATGAGGTGGCTCTCATCAGGATGCAGGCAGCCCTCACCGGCTGGTACTGACTCATGCACTCTATGCAAATGTGCTTATCTCCCTTAGAACAGAACTAGAAATCTAAGAGCAGGCTTGTTTCTCTTAGTTTTTTTTTTTTTTAAGATTTTATTTCTTTGAGATAGAGAGCAAGAGGGAGAGAGAGAGAGAGAGAGAGAGCACACACAAGCAGCGGGGAGGGGCAGAGGGAGAAGCAGATTCCCCGCTGAGCAGGGAGCCCGACGCAGGGCTCGATCCCAGGACCCCGGGATTGTGACCCGAGCCGAAGGCAGACGCTTCACCAACTGAGCTACCCGGGTGCCCCTCTTAGTTCTTCTTAAGCTGCCCTTCCCAACAAGCCCCTTAGCGAGCGAGCAAGCGAGTGAGCAGGGAATGAAAGCAGACCCTAGTCAGGTCTCCCCCCAGCCCAAGACAGAGCTTGTAAACATCTGGAGAGAAGGATCTCGTCTGCCTGGCTTCCCGCATCCCCAGCCTGGCACCCCCTGCAAACTGCTGCACAGGGGCGCCAAGCCACTTTGGTTGGTATTGGCAAAGCGCGTCCTCCACCAGGGCCCCATGGGCGCCGCTGGCCCAGAATGGACCAGGCAGTGTTCCTTGTCGCCCGGCCACAGCAACTGGTGGAGAAAGGGACACAGGCCCTAACTAGGCTTCCCTGAGATTAATTTATAAACACTGGGAGAGATCCGCCTTCATGGGGACCTGCCAAGCAGGGCAGCCGGCAGCCACAGCGCAAATGACACGAGCAGGGTGAGCCAGGCCGATGGAAAGGGAGACCCTGAGCACCTCAGCTGAGCGCCTGGATCCAGCCACACCGAAAGCCACAGCAACCCTGTTATGCACGCAAACGGAATTTCTTTTTACAAGGCAGCTCGGTTTTTCTGGCAAACCGAGTTCTGATCACTGTGTATCCGTGCTGTGGTGCTCCCGTCTCCTCACGGTGCTCACACAGGCCGTGGTTACTAAGAGTTCGTTGCCTTTCTAATTAAAGTGATGCACAACAGCAAAGCCTTTTGTGCCCCCGCAGTTGCCCTTGTAAGTCAGCTGAATTGACCCCTGCGGGATTAAAGAGTCACCGAAGCTCCGGCCCCACTCTTTTGAAACGTGTACCTAGAAAATGTCCAAATCCTTCCCGGACAGTATTACTACCTTCTCGGTTGCCCCCTTGGCCACCCAGGTCTGTGTAGTCAGCTTGAGAGCAGGAAATCCCTGTTAGGATGGGTCCACCCAGCTTGTGGTCACTCTGTTATGATCACCCAGAACCCAACACCGACAGTTCACAAGCTCAATCAGGGTAATAGTCCACATTTACACTTACCTAGGTATTTTATTTTTATTTTTAAGATTTTATTTCTTTATCCTAGAGATAGAGAGAGTGGGGGTTGGGGGTGGGTAGCAGAAGGAGAGGGGCAGGCAGACTCCATGGTGAGCACAGAGCCTGACATGGGGCTTAATCCCATGACCCCAAGATCACGAACTGAGCTGAAATCAAGAGTCGGACGCTGGACCACCTGAGCCCCCCAGGCGCCCCAGCACTCACCCAGGTATTTAACATGCGGTTTAGTCATTCAGGTCCGGAGGTCCAGATGTCTCCACTTTTCCAGGGCTCATGGGGCCTTGGCCAACGGATTTCACCAAAATTCCAAAGGAATGCTTTGAGGAACCAGAAGGACTATTAATTAATTTAGAATGAGAAATATGGCATTTAAGATTTAACTGACAAGAAAGTCAGAATCTTACATTGTCCACGCTGAGCATTGTCTTCTTCGTAAGAAAATCTACTTGAGACATTGACTTAAGAAAGCCATCGGGTAAGTATGAAGTGAAACGCACGGCGTGGGATGGTCACGGGGCTTCCTTCAAGCTGGAAGAACCAGACGACCATGCCTGTGGTGCTCAGTCGGTCACAGCACTGCTCCAACAGACAGAGTCGTGTAAAGCCTCCCTTCTGTGCCCCCTTCCCTGTGTGTCCAGCTGTTGTCATCATCCAAGGCCAGCTTCAACACGACTCGGAAGAGGGAAACCAAGAATAAGAAGGGCCCGAACCCCTCTCTGGTGGGCATTGCTGATCGCCTACCCCACACTCATCCCCCACACCCAACAGAATGCCAGTGTAGCTCAGGTGTCGTGCTGACCCCATGCCACCCACATGCTTCCAAGGAGGACACACTACCACCGGCATTAGGAGTAGATCTGATTAATCTCAGGGTATTCCGGTCTCCCGCCAAGTGGTTGGTTCCAGAAAGGGACTGTGACCTAATTTAAGCCAATGAGGTAGAGAGCTTCTGGGAGGTTAGCCTCACTTTCTTCCTGTGGAATGTTCTCCTGTTTGACCATGAGGCTGGATTGGGGCTCCCATCTTGCACCAGCCTGAACTTGAAGGCAGCCCAGGGGAGGGCCGAGTGAGAGAGAACAGGGCCAGAGGCTCTGGGCGTGGTGTCCACCCGGATATCACCACCACCACCCCGGGACATGAGCATGCAGGACAGGAGCTGTCTTCATTGTTCAAGCGAGTGGAGCTGTATTTTTCATTACTTGCAGCCCTAGGCAGCCTAACTGAAACATTCCCTCATTTGAGGAATATTTGGGGAGGCAGGTGTGTTTGTTTGGTATCCTAGGGCAGAGCCTAATAAGCTCCTCTCGTTTCACAGAGCTATTTCATTGGACTCTGAACCAATGCATATAGAACAAGGACCCTGGCGACCAAATCCCTAATTAGCTCATAACCTTCATTTCCTCCCATTCACAAAGCCTCTCTCAACAAAAGAGGACGTCCACCACCTCCATTTTGACCTTGGCCTGTACTTTCTAACTGATTATGGTCTTCTCTCCTGCTTATCTCTTAACTCAGGCAAACGCACCTTGGGCAAAGCATCCCCGATGGGAACTGAAACTACCCCTTCAAGCAATAGGAGCTGCCCTGAGCCTCCTGACTGACCTCAAGATAGTGATGGACCCGACCTTCACTGCCCACCTGCAAGGACCCACCGAGCTTTGTCCCACACTTTCCGTACGTAAACCTAGAAGTATTTTCAGCACTTTGGAGACCACCTTTCAGACGCTAGTCGGCTGTCTCCCCGGTGTCGGCCTCCCTGATACAGACTCCTTTCCTGTTTCACCATCACTCCACTCTCTGCCTTTGGTTTTGTCGGCGGGGAGTGGCCTGGTCTGTCTGGGACCCCGGAGGCAGGTGGTCTCGCCCCTGTCCGTTCCAGCTACACAAACCCAAGAGGAAAAGAAAAGGAGGAAAGGTGAGATAATAAGACTCATGCTAGGGAGAGTTGGAGAGCTTTCCATAGCCTTTGGGGTCGGTCTGTCACTCCAGCCCACAAGCAGCTCACCACATGGCTGATTCAGAAAGCCTGTGGGGTGGGGGGCCTCCAGGCCTGGGCTGGGGATCCACTGCTCTGTCTGGGGTAGCAGGAGGGAGGGGAGGGGAAAGCGAGAGTTACATTATCCTAAAAAGCTGTCGAGGGGCACCTGGGTGGCTCAGTCCGTTGAGCGTCCGACTCTTGATTTCGGCTCAGGTCATGATGTTGGGGTCATGAGATAAAGCCCGGTGTTGAGCTCCACGCTGGGCGTGGGGCCTGCTTAAAAAAGAAAGAAAAGAAAAAGAACATATTAACCAGGCTGACTAGGAAGATGCCGAAAAGGAGAGTGGTGAGGAGACACTGGCTATGGAAACATACTGGATATTGAGACATATCGGAGAACTTCAATAATTACAACAACTTGACCAGACTGAGGGCGGAACAGACATTTTGCACTGGGCTGTCAAATATGGGGATTTTGTAAACAACACAAGAGACCCTGAAATGGACGGGAGAGAAGATGAACCACTGGGTGAAGGGAGCTGGGAAAACTCAGTGGTCGTCTACAAAGCACATTCAGTCAGCATCAGGCCTCACACCGGCACAGCAGCACGAGCCAAGAGAAAGTCCAAACAGACTGACTGCGTGAGAGTTTAAATCAAAGGAGGCGGACGGGAACAGAAGGACCCAGAAGAGGACACATTCTGGGCCCGGTTCAGGCACCTCCCTGGCTCCGGACCAACGAGACAGGACAGACAAGAAGGAGCCAGTGGATTAGGCCTCTCCCT